>NC_063045.1:8208163-8283515 GCF_018812025.1 Megalobrama amblycephala | reverse complement strand
GCATTGTCCTGATGACCCATACCAAATTTATGAATTTTGGTCAAACCCATCAGAAGTTATAAGCAAAAATAGCTATTTTTCATATCTCCACTCCAGTAGGTGGCGCTACGCCGAAACACTCTATGATGCCTCAGGTCATGCTTGTGATGACACGTACCAAGTTTGATCTGTATATGATAAAGCATTGCAGAGATACAGCTTCAAGAGTCATTTTTGCATCATATCTCAAATTGTTTGCTCTGGTATACGAAAACGGTTTGACATATCGACTTGAAATCCATAACTTTTGTCGACATGGTCTGAAGATGACACGGTTCAATTTTGGTGAAAATCGGAGCAACGGTCTAGGAGGAGTTCGAAAAAGTAGGTTTTAAAGAAAAACAATATGGCGGACAGGAAGTTCAGCTAAACTATGGCAAACTTGATATCTATGTTCTCAGCATGACCCACAGAATCTACTGAGATCAGTTTCATTACAATCGGTTAATATAGTCAAAAGTTATTAGCATTTTTGTAAATTTTGTTATAACTTTTGACCACAAGGTGGCGCTGGTCCGAAACTTCTTAAGCTCATTCAGGACATTATGCTGATGACCCATACCGAGTTTCATAATGATACGCTAATGCGTTCGTAAAATACAGCATTTAAGCACAAAATTCAAATGGCTGACAGCTGAAATGGCCAATATGGGAAAATTGGATATCGTTCGACTCAAGATGATGCCCCAAATCCAACGAGACCAAATTCATGATTTTTGGCCAAACCCATCAGAAGTTATAAGCAAAAATACCCATTTTTCATATCTCCGCGTCACTAGGTGGCGCTGCGCCGAAACACTGCATGTTGCCTCAGGTCATGCTTGTGATGCCATGTACCAAGTTTGGTCTGAATACGATAAAGCGTTGCGGAGATACAGCCTTATGTCTATTTTCGCAAGCACTACATACAATTTGTTTGTGTGTTTTTCGAAACGGTTTGAGGAATCGACTTGAATTCCATAACTTTCTGTCGGCATGGTCTGAAGATGATGTGGTTCAATTTTCGTGAAAATCGGAGTAGCGGCCTAGGAGGAGTTCGAAAAAGTACGTTTTTCAGAAAATTCAAAATGGCGGAAAAATTTTCATGACGGAAAATGACGTCATAGAGTGCAATCGATTCGTCTTGACCCAAGGAATCAGAGGAAAAAAGATTTTTGTTTCTAGCCCTTACGGTTCGAAAGTTATTAACATAAACATAAGTGCAACTTTAGACAGCTGGTGGCGCTAGAGGGATTGAGTTAGAGACTCCAAATTTGCTATGGGCATAGTTCAGACTGTCCTCTAACTGTGTGCCAAATTTCACAACTTTCCCGCAAGCGGTTCTATGGGCTGCCATAGACTTCAAGAGCGGAAGAAGAAACGGAAGAAGAATAATAATAAGCGTACGGAACGCCAACAGATACAATAGGTGCCTAAGCACCTTCGGTGCTTGGCCCCTAATAATAATTTAAAAAAAAGAACGCCAACAATAACAATAGGTGCCTCCGCACCTTCGGTGCTTGGCCCCTAATAATAAGAAAACTAACGGAAACAATAGGTGCCTCCGCACCTTCGGTGCTTGGCCCCTAACTAACAATAACAATAGGTGCCTAAGCACCTTCGGTGCTTGGCCCCTAATAATAATATTAATAATAATAATAATAATAATAATAATAAACGGAGCAATTCCAATAGGGTCCTCACACCATCTGTGCTCGGGCCCTAATAATAATAATAATAATCATAATAATAATAATAATAATAATAATAAACGGAGCAATTCCAATAGGGTCCTCACACCATCGGTGCTCGGGCCCTAATAAATGGAGCAATTCCAATAGGGTCCTCACACCATCGGTGCTCGGGCCCTAATAATAATAATAATAAACGGAGCAATTCCAATAGGGTCCTCACACCATCGGTGCTCGGGCCCTAATTAAAGCTGCAAGCAGCGTTGAGAGGGCCCTCGCACCCGGGCTCACCGCCACCCGTTGGCCTCAGGAAAACAGTGAACAGTGGGCGTCATGCATTTAAGTGAGTGAATACAGGAGAATTATGCCAAAGTCATTTCGAAATGCCACACTTCCTGCGGCCAACAGGTGGCGCTTTTACCTTAACTGAATTTTGCCATGTTGATGTCTTCAGGCCAGGACTATCATTGAACACGTGAAGTTTGAAGCAGATCGGACGTTGTATGCCTGAGTTACAACAACTTCCTGTTTCTTTCGTGGCGTTAATCGCATACATTAGCACTCAGCCAAGTGTTGCATGATTTAAAGTGTTTCTAGCATGTCTGGTACTTCGTGGCATGATGAAATGTGAATCTGGTAGTGAATTACAGTATAAAGCATGCCACTTCCTGTTGCCAGCAGGTGGCGCTATGACTAACTGAATATTATCATATAGACGTCTTTAGGCTAGGACTCTTATCACACGTGAAGTTTGGAGCAGATCGGACATAGTATGCCTGAGTTACAACAGTTTCCTCTTTCATGGCGAAACATCAGACTTTGTCAGGCCGCCACGGACACGCCCTTCACCGAAAACTCAAGATCTTTGATATTTATCATCGCTAAGGTCTTAAGATTAGACTGACAACATATGATGTTGATCTGGTTAAATCTCCATGAGGAGTTAATCACAGTGTAAAACATGTCATTTCCTGTTGCCCCCAGGTGGCGCTATGACTGTAACTGAATATTGTTATGAAGATGTCTTCAGGTCAGGACTCTAATAAAGCATGTGAAGTTTGGGGCAGATCCGACATTGTTTGTCTGAGTTACAACAACTTCCTTTTTCATGGCGAAAACATCAAACTTTGTCAGGCTGCCACGGACACGCCCTTCAGCGAAAACTCTAGATCTTCGCAATTTAACGTCACAAAGGCCTTTAGATTAGACTGACCAAAAATGACATTGATCTGATTAAATCTCTAGGAGGAGTTCGTTAAAGTACAACGTCTGGAAAATGCAAAAAACGGTGAATTAATTCAAAATATCTGACTTCCTGTTTGGTTTCGTATTTCGCTCCAAGAGAATTTTTTGTAGGTACTGGGCTGATAAATGTGTGTACCGAATTTCAAACCCCTACTGTTATGTAGCGAGCGGGGCTGTACGTTAGATGGCGCTATCGAGCCATTTTGCCACGCCCAATTCCGAAACCCATAACAGACGTAAATTTTCACCACTTCTGATGCGTATGCAAAGTTTCGTGAGTTTTCGAGCACGTTTAGGCCCTCTAAAATGCGATTCACTTTGGAGAAGAAGAAGAAGAAGAAGAAGAAACGCAGCAATTCCAATAGGGTCCTCACACCATCGGTGCTCGGGCCCTAATAATAATAATAATAATAATAATAATAAACGGAGCAATTCCAATAGGGTCCTCACACCATCGGTGCTCGGGCCCTAATAATAATAATAATAATAATAAACGGAGCAATTCCAATAGGGTCCTCACACCATCGGTGCTCGGGCCCTGAATAATAATAAACGGAGCAATTCCAATAGGGTCCTCACACCATCGGTTCTCGGGCCCTAATAATCCTAAAGAAAACAATAGGGCCTTCAGCCCCTTACAGGGCTTTGGCCCTAATAATAAATATAGCTGCGAGCAGCGATGACGGGCCAAAGCCCGGTGGCACTGCCACCCCGGTGGCTTCAGGTCAACTGTGCACAGCGGGCAATGGGCATTTAAAACGGTTAAACATAAAAGTACTATGTCAATATGACACCACATTTACTGCAGCAGCTTTTACTTCAAACTTCAGCCATGTTTTTAGTGTTTTTGGTCCAAACAGCATATTATTAACTTTTAACCATTTCAACTACCAGAAGATTGCTATTACACTACAATTGTCCACTATAGATCAAGTTTTAGAATAACAAATATTTTCGTACATATATTTCCCTGTCAGCTTGCCTCCTTTAAGATGACAAATACATGATTTTTTTTTTTTACTCCTACTGCTACTACCTTATTAAATTTATACACATATTTCTTTCAAACCATATTAAGGCTGTGCACTATAAGTAAATGTTGTGTTATACCAAACTATTATTTTAACATTGATTATATCATAATATTTACAAATAAATAACTACACACAAAATATTGCATTGTACCCTAAACAATGCAGTTTTATTTTCCAAGTTTTAAAGTTCATTAAAACTCATACAATGAAAACATAGAATCAATCCACTTTAATCAGTGCCTAACACAGCTAATTTGTCATTCGAACTTAAAAAAAAAAACAAAGACTAACAGTTTTCTTATCTTTTTACTGATCTGAAGTATAGTACCTTCATTTTGAATTCATCCAGGTTCAATTACTAAACATACAATTGTAATTTAATTTAAATCAAACAATGAGTGCAAAATATCATCCTAATCTGCCTTGTCTGTTTTTTCTCAGACAAACCCTAAAAAAATTCTAGAGCAAATTACATACTGTTATTTGTGCAAACTCCACCGTGCTCTGAGAAATCTAATTTAGCCTTAATGCGAATGTCTGTGATTGCTGATGTTGTATCCACCTTATTCCAACGCCCCACGACGCTTTGCACGAATTATGGGAGTAATTTCCGTTAAACTGTAAACAGTCAGTGATAGACACTATGATCTTTTTAAACTGGGTACAATAAGATGACATTATTCTACTCACCCTTCAACCAATGAACAATAAATGGACATTTAAAAGTGTGAAAGCATCAACAACGTAATTTCAACAAGCCATGTAAAGGTGTGATTTTTTCCACAGCAATAACGGATGGGTTGAACATATGCTATAGTGATATATATATGCATTATGTAATACATTGCCTTAATAAAAAAGGTCATGAACTTCAGCATTGTGTGATACTATTTCAAAGTGATTTCCATTTTAATAAATTGTATTTACCTGTGAAACAAACCTGGAAAGAGACGTGAGGCTTTGAGGAGATTCTTTGTGCATTCCAGTGAATTATTAATGGGATGTATTGTAAATTATATAGAGAGAACAGACCACAAATGTACAGTATATGCTGTCCTTTTTCATACTATTACAGCAGTATGCAAAGAGACAAAATAAAATATTCTGGAGGATAGAAAGCAGCTGCTGAAAAGAGCTCTTGCCATAGATATTTTTGTTATAACATATTACAATACCAAGCGTTATGTCATTCTCATGATGTCTGAAAATAAAACATGAAAGAAATTGACAGCTGATTCAGTCAAGCTGAGAGATAAGCTTTAATTGTAGGGCAACCATATGATTTGAAACGATAAGTTTCAGTTTTTTTGAATGGAAGTTCACCAAACCGGAAGTGGAACCCGTAATTTGAAACCCAGTAGGCTAGTCAGGAATAAGGCTAGTCAATATTCCTCACACTTCATGTTTTTGACCTCCCTGAGCTGTTGTTTGTGCCCCAATCTTATGCACCAAAAGCATGCTTTTGCAGTGTGTTTTTATATTTGAATTAACCCTAATTATCAAACTAATAATGTAATAATATGTTGTCAGTGGCCTACAAATGAACTGGCCTGATTAGCTGCTTCAGATGTGTTTGAGTAAGGGTTGGGAATAAACTCTTAAGCACAGTGAGTCTGCAATAAAAGGGTTAAATAACTGATCAAGGCTGTAAAACTCTCTCTGTCTCTCTGTCTCTCACTTTCACTCACTCACACACACACACACACACAAACACACACACACACACACACACACACACACACACACACACACACACACAGAGACACACACACACACAGAGGGAGGGGGTAGGGGGACTGAGACCCTACGTCTAAGAGAGCTTAAGTGTGTGCGTAAGAATGTTTGAAAAATCCACATTTAAACCAAAGTATCTGACTTCCTGTTGGTCAGAGCTAATGACTGTAAATGAGAAAGTTTAATGAGAACAATAAGTGTACCGAGTTTGGTGACTGTAGGTTAAACTAAACCCCCCACTTTTGTCAAAAGGTGGCGCTGCAGAGCCCCTGCTCCCCGCCCGTTTCTAAGGCTTTGTCCATATCTACTGTATGACAATAATGATATGTGTGTCGAGTTTCATCCAATTTGAAGCATGTTAACAGCTTCAAAAACGCGCAAGAATATTATAAAAGTTTGACGTGTTGCCAAGGCAAAAATGTTTGAGATATCACAATTCTTTTCAAAGGTCTACATCTGCCATGTTTTGACATTATTGTGGTGAAGTTTGAAGCAAATCGGATAAAAATAAGATGGTGATCTCAAAGCATTTTGAAAGTGACACGCTTCCTGCTGCCAGTTGGTGGCAGTATAACTTTGACTCACAATAGTCACATCCATGTGATTGGACTATTACAACCAACACACTCGTGAAGTTTCATAAAGATCAATCAATGTATGCAGAAGTTATAACACATTTCTCGCCATAAATTCGTTGCCTCGCCACAGCCAAACCGTTCGAGATATCAAAAATCTGCTGGCAATTTTTCATCAGCAAATGATGAATTGTTCGGCCCGATAAAGTCTATATGTGTACCGAGTTTTATACTTGTATGTGCAAGCGTGTTTGATATATAGACCACGTTTTCTGACTCAATTCAAGGGGGCGCTGTCGAGCCCCTCTGCCACGCCCGGGTACCAACTTTTCTCCGGCTGTAATGGCCGCGGGTTCTGACCAGTGTGCAAAATTTCAAGAGTTTTTGAGCATTGTTAAGGGCCCCAAAAACCCCAAAAACTTGGAAAAAAAAAATAATAATAACAATCCTAAAGAAAACAATATGGCCTTCAGCCCCTTACAGGGCTTTGGCCCTAATAATCCTTAGAAGAACAAGAGGGCCCTTCGCCATTTCATTGGCTTGGGCCCTAATAATCCTTAGAAGAACAAGAGGGCCCTTCGCCATTTCATTGGCTTGGGCCCTAATAATAATAATAATAATAATAATAATAAATATAGCTGCAAGCAGCAATTACGGGGCCAAGCACTAAAGCGGCACAATAAGCCAGCCAACATAGCTGTGAGCATCAGAGCACCTGCAACAGTGAGTAATTAAAGACCTATTGAGATCATTTTAGGCAAAAGAGATGAATAATGATCAAAAATTAGTATTTACTGGTTTATCACATTCCACCAATAGGTGGCGCTGTGACCAAATTAATGTGGTATGGTCAGAGTGAGGTGACAATGACACTTCCAAAGTTTGGTGTCAATATGTCAAAGCACTGAAGAGATACAGCTTCAAGAGTAATTTTTGCATCATATCTCAAATTCTTTGCTCTGGCATACGAAAACGGTTTGACTTATCGACTTGAAATCCATAACTTTTTGTCGGCATGGTCTGAAGATGATACGGTTCAATTTTGGTGAAAATCGGAGCAACGGTCTAGGAGGAGTTCGAAAAAGTAGGTTTTTAAAGAAAAACAATATGGCGGACAGGAAGTTCAGCTGACTATGGCAAATTTGATATCTATGTTCTCAGCATGACCCAAGGGATCTACTGAGACCAGTTTCATTACAATCGGTTGATATAATCAAAAGTTATTAGCATTTTCGTAAATTTTGTTATAACTTTTGACCACAAGGTGGCGCTGGTCTGAAACTTTTCAGGCTCCTTCAGGGCATTGTGCTGATGACCTATACCGAGATTTGTAAAGATACGCCAATGCGTTCGTAAAATACAGCATTTTAGCACAAAATTCAAAATGGCCGACAGCCAAAATGTCTGATATGGGAAAATTGGGTATCATTCGACTCGATATGATGCCCCGAATCCAACGAGTCCAAATTTTTGATTTTTGGACAAACCCATCAGAAGTTATAAGCAAAAATATCAATTTTTCATATCTCCACACCACTAGGTGGCACTGCGCCGAAATGCTGCATGTTGCCTCAAGTCATGCTTGTGATGACATGTACCAAGTTTGGTCTGAATACAATAAAGCGTTGCGGAGATACAGCCTTATGTCTATTGTCGCAAGCACTACGTACAATTCGTTTGTGTGTTTTTCGAAAACGGTTTGAGGAATCAACTTGAATTCCATAAGTTTTTGTCGGCATGGTCTGAAGATGATCTGGTTCAATTTTCGTGAAAATTGGAGTAACGGCCTAGGAGGAGTTCGAAAAAGTATGTTTTTCAGAAAATTCAAAATGGCGGAAAAATTTTCATGACGGAAAATGACGTCATAGGGTTCGATTCGTCTTGACCCAAGGAATCAGAGGAAAAAAGAATTTTGTTTCTAGTCCTTACGGTTCAAAAGTTATTAACATAAACATAAGTACAAATTTGGACAGCTGGTGGCGCTAGAGGGATTGAGTTAGAGACTCCAAATTTGCTATGGCCATAGCTCAGACTGTCCTCTAACTGTGTGCCAAATTTCATAACTTTCCCGCAAGCGGTTCTATGGGCTGTCATAGAATTCAAGAGCGGAAGAAGAATAATAATAAAAAGAACGCCAACAATAACAATAGGTTCCTCCGCACCTTCGGTGCTTGGCCCCTAAATATAGCTGCAAGCAGCAATTACGGGGCCAAGCACAAAAACGGCACAAGAAGCCAGCCAACATGGCTGGGAGCATCAGACCAACAGCAGCAGTGAGCAATTAGAAAAAAAAGTTATTAGCATTTTTGTCAATTTTCTTACAACTTTTGACCACAAGGTGGCGCTGGTCCGAACCTTCTCAGGCTCCTTCAGAGCATTATCCTGATGACCCATACCAAATTTATGAATTTTGGTCAAACCCATCAGAAGTTATAAGCAAAAATAGCCATTTTTTATATCTCCACTCCAGTAGGTGGCGCTGCGCCGAAACGCTGTATAATGCCTCAGGTCATGCTTGTGATGACACGTACCAAGTTTGGTCTGAATATGATAACGCATTGCAGAGATACAGCCATGAGTCCAAATTGGGTGCTCTATGTTAAATTAATTTGCGTGTTATTTGAGAATGGTTTGATTTATCGAAAAGCTTTTGATAACTTTTTGCCAGAATGTACTGAAGATGATCTGGTTTGATTTTCATGACAATCAAATGAAGCGTCTAGGACAAGTTCGAAAAAGTAGTTTTTTCGCAAAATTCAACATGGCGGACAAACCATATTTCGAAACCTAACATGTTTGGTATCGTTGGACTCAGCAGGGATTCAGGAGTCTAAGGACATGACACTTTTGAAAACAAGTCGACCACAGTCAAAGTGATAAGCATTTGAATATTTGATTTTACCACTAGGTGGCGCTGTGCCGAAACTTCTCAGGCTGGTTCAGGGCATCATGCTGATGACCCATACCCAGTTTTGTGACGATACGCTGATGCGTTCATAAAATACAGCATTTTAGCACAAAATTCAAAATGGCCGACGGCCAAAATGGCTGATATGGTAATAATGGTTATCATTCGACTCGGCATGATACCCTGAATCTGACGTGACCACATTTATGATTTCTGGACAAACCATTCAGAAGTTATTAGCCAAAATAGCCATTTTTCGTATCTCCGGACCAGTAGGCAGCACTGCACTGAAACACTGCATGTTGGCTTAAGTCATGCTTGTGATGACATGTATGAAGTTTGGTCAAAATACGATAAATCCTTTTGGAGATATACCCTTAAGTGTGATTTTGCAAGCTTTCGGTCGAATTCATTTGTGCCCTATTCGAGAACGGATGGATCTATCGAAAAGCTTTTGATAACCTTTTGCAGTCATGGTCTGAATCTGGTCCAATTTTTGTGAAAATCAGAATAACGCCCTAGGAGGAGTTCGAAAAAGTAGGTTTTTCGGAAAATTCAAAATGGCGGGAAAATTTTCATGACGGAAAATGACGTCATATAGTGCAATCGATTCGTCTTGACCCAAGGAATCAGAGGAAATTTTGTTTCTAGCCCATACGGTTCAAAAGTTATTAGCATAAACACAAGTGCAACTTTGGACAGCTGGTGGCACTAGAGGGATTGAGTTAGAGACTCCAAATTGGCTATGGACACAGTTCAGACTGTCATCTAACTGTGTGCCAAATTTCACAACTTTTTACCATAAGGTTCTATGGGCTGCCATAGACTCCAAGAGCGGAAGAATAATAATAATAAGAAAACTAATAATAACAATAGGTGCCTATACGTTAATGAGTTCATAAAATACAGCATTTTAGCACAAAATTCAAAATGGCCGAAGTGGGAAAATTGGATATCATTCGACTCGGCATGATTCCCCGAATACAACGAGACCAAATTTTTGATTTTTGGACAAACCCATCAGAAGTTATAAGCGAAAATAGCCATTTTTCATATCTCCGCACCAGTAGGTGGCGCTGCGCCGAAACACTGCATGGTGCCTCAGGTCATGCTTGTGATGACATGTACCAAGTTTGGTCTGGATACGATAAAGCGTTGCAGAGATACAGCCTTATGTCTATTTTTGCAAGCACTACGTTCAATTCGTTCGCGTGTTACGAAAACGGTTATAGGAATCAGCTTGAATTGCATAACTTTTTGTCGGCATGGTCTGAAGATGATCTGGTTCAATTTTCATGAAAATCGGAGTAACGGCCTTGGAGGAGTTCGAAAAAGTGCGTTTTTCAGAAAATTCAAAATGGCGGAAAAATTTTCATGACGGAAAATGACGTCATAGTGTATGTTCGATGCGTCATGACCCATGGAATCAGAGGAAAAAAGAATTTTGTTTCTAACCCTTACGGTTCAAAAGTTATTAGCATAAACATAAGTGGAACTTTGGACAGCTGGTGGCGCTAGAGGGATTGAGTTAGAGACTCCAAGTTTACTATGTTCAAAGGTCAGACTGCCCTCTAACTGTGTGCCAAATTTCATAACTTTCCCGCAAGCGGTTCTATGGGCTGCCATAGACTTCAAGAGCGGAAGAAGAAGAAGAATAATAAATATAGCTGCAAGCAGCAATTACGGGGCCAAGCACAAAAACGGCACAAGAAGCCAGCCGACATGGCTGGGAGCATCAGACCAACAGCAGCAGTGAGCAATTAGAAAAAAAAGTTATTAACATTTTTGTCAATTTTGTTATAACTTTTGACCACAAGGTGGCGCTGGTCCGAAACTTCTCAGGCTCCTTCAGTGCATTGTCCTGATGACCCATACCAAATTTATGAATTTTGGTCAAGCCCATCAGAAGTTATAAGCAAAAAGAGCTATTTTTCATATCTCCACTCCAGTAGGTGGCGCTACGCCGAAACACTCTATGATGCCTCAGGTCATGCTTGTGATGACACGTACCAAGTTTGATCTGAATATGATAAAGCATTGCAGAGATACAGCTTCAAGAGTCATTTTTGCATCATATCTCAAATTGTTTGCTCTGGTATACGAAAACGGTTTGACATATCGACTTGAAATCCATAACTTTTTGTCGACATGGTCTGAAGATGACACGGTTCAATTTTGGTGAAAATCGGAGCAACGGTCTAGGAGGAGTTCGAAAAAGTAGGTTTTTAAAGAAAAACAATATGGCGGACAGTAAGTTCAGCTGACTATGGCAAATTTGATATCTATGTTCTCAGCATGACCCACGGGTTAGGGTTAGGGTTAGGGTTAGGGTTAGGGTTAGAATACGAAAACGGTTTGACTTATCGACTTGAAATCCATAACTTTTTGTCGGCATGGTCTGAAGATGATCGGCGCAGCGCCACCTACTGGAGTGGAGATATGAAAAATGGCTATTTTTGCTTATAACTTCTGATGGGTTTGACCAAAATTCATAAATTTGGTATGGGTCATCAGGATAATGCTCTGAAGGAGCCTGAGAAGGTTCGGACCAGCGCCACCTTGTGGTCAAAAGTTGTAAGAAAATTGACAAAAATGCTAATAACTTTTTTTTCTAATTGCTCACTGCTGCTGTTGGTCTGATGCTCCCAGCCATGTTGGCTGGCTTCTTGTGCCGTTTTTGTGCTTGGCCCCGTAATTGCTGCTTGCAGCTATATTTCTTCTTCTTCTTCTTCCGCTCTTGAGTCTATGGCAGCCCATAGAACCGTATGGTAAAAAGTTGTGAAATTTGGCACGCAGTTAGAGGACAGTCTGAGCTGACGGAAAATGACGACATGGAGTGCAATCGATTTGGCTTGACCCAAGGAATCATAGGAAAAAAGAATTTTGTTTCTAGCCCGTATGGTTCAAAAGTTATTAGCATAAACATAAGTGCAACTTTGGACAGCTGGTGGCGCTAGAGGGATTAAGTTAGAGACTCCAAATTTGCAGAGATACAGCTTCAAGAGTCATTTTTGCATAATATCTCAAATTGTTTGCTCTGGTATACGAAAACGGTTTGACTTATCGACTTGAAATCCATAACTTTCTGTCGGCATGGTCTGAAGATCATACGGTTCAATTTTGGTGAAAATCGGAGCAACGGTCTAGGAGGAGTTTGAAAAAGTAAGTTTTTAAAGAAAAACAATACACCGGACAGGAAGTTCAGCTGACTATAGCAAATTTGATATCTATGTTCTCAGCATGACCCAAGGAATCTACAGAGACCAGTTTCATTACAATCGGTTAATATAGTCAAAAGTTATTAGCATTTTTGTAAATTTTGTTATAACTTTTGACCACAAGGTGGCGCTGGTCCGAAACTTCTCAGGCTCCTTCAGGACATTGTGCTGATGACCCATACCGAGTTTCATAACGATACGCTAATGCGTTCGTAAAATACAGCATTTTAGCACAAAATTCAAAATGGCCGACAGCCAAAATGTCCGATATGGGAAAATTTGATATCATTCGACTCGGCATGATGCCCCGAATCCAACGAGACCAAATTCATGATTTTTGGCCAGTTAGAGGACAGTCAAATTCCATAACTTTTTGTCGCCATGGTCTGAAGATGATCTGGTTCAATTTTCGTGAAAATTGGAGTAACGGCCTAGGAGGAGTTCGAAAAAGTAGGTTTTTCAGAAATTTCAAAATGGCGGAAAAATTTTCATGACGGAAAATGACGTCATAGGGTGCGATCGATTCGGCTTGACCCAAGGAATCAGAGTAAAAAAGAATTTTGTTTCTAGTCCTCATGGTTCAAAAGTTATTAACATAAACATAAGTGCAAGTTTAGACAGCTGGTGGCGCTAGAGGGATTGAGATAGAGACTCCAAATTTGCTGTGGATATAGATCAGACTGTCCTCTAACTGTGTGCCAAATTTCATAACTTTCCCGCAAGCGGTTCTATGGGCTGTCATAGACTTCAAGAGCGGAAGAAGAAGAAGAAGAAGAATAAATATAGCTGCAAGCAGCAATTACGGGGCCAAGCACAAAAACGGCACAAGAAGCCAGCCAACATGGCTGGGAGCATCAGACCAACAGCAGCAGTGAGCAATTAGAAAAAAAAGTTATTAGCATTTTTGTCAATTTTGTTATAACTTTTGACCACAAGGTGGTGCTGGTCCGAAACTTCTCAGGCTCCTTCAGGGCATTGTCCTGATGAACCATACCAAATTTATGAATTTTGGTCAAACCCATCAGAAGTTATAAGCAAAAACAGCCATTTTTCATATCTCCACTCCAGTAGGTGGCGCTGTGCTGAAACATTGTATGATGCCTCAGGTCATGCTTGTGATGACACATACCAAGTTTGGTCTGAATATGATAAAGCATTGCAGAGATACAGCTTCAAGAGTCATTTTTGCATCATGCCTCAAATTCGTTGCTCTGGTATACGAAAACGGTTCGACTTATCGACTTGAAATCCATAACTTTTTGTCGGCATGGTCTGAAGATGATACGGTTCGATTTTGGTGAAAATCGGAGCAACGGTCTAGGAGGAGTTTGAAAAAGTAGGTTTTTAAAGAAAAACAATACGGCGGACAGGAAGTTCAGCTGACTATGGAAAGTTTGATATCTATGTTCTCAGCATAACCCAAGGAATCTACTGAGACCAGTTTCATTACAATTGGTTAATATAGTCAAAAGTTATTAGCATTTTTGTAAATTTTGATATAACTTTTGACAACAAGGTGGCGCTGGTCCGAAACTTCTCAGGCTCCTTCAGGTCATTGTCCTGATGACCCATACTAAATTTATGAATTTTGGCCAAACCCATCAGAAGTTATAAGCAAAAACAGCCATTTTTCATATCTCTACTCCAGTAGGTGGCGCTGCATTGAAACACTGTATGATGCCTCAGGTCATGCTTGTGATGACACGTACCAAGTTTGGTCTGAATATGATAAAGCATTGCAGAGATACAGCTTCAAGAGTCATTTTTGCATCATGCCTCAAATTCATTGCTCCGGTATACAAAAACGGTTTGAAGAATCGACTTGAAATCCATAACTTTTTGTCGGCAATGTCTGAAGATGATATGGTTCAATTTTGGTGAAAATCGGAGCAACGGTCTAGGAGGAGTTCGAAAAAGTAGGTTTTTAAAGAAAAACAATATGGCGGACAGGAAGTTTAGCTGACTATAGCAAATTTAATATCTATGTTCTCAGCATGACCCAAGGAATCTACTGAGACCAGTTTCATTACAATCGGTTAATATAGTCAAAAGTTATTAGCATTTTTGTAAATTTTGTTATAACTTTTTACCACAAGGTGGCGCTGTGCCGAAACTTCTCAGGCTCATTCAGGACATTGTCCTGATGACCCATACCGAGATTCATAACGATACGCTAATGCGTTCGTAAAATACAGCATTTTAGCACAAAATTCAAAATGGCCGACGGCCTAAATGGCCGATATGGGAAAATTGGATATCAATCAACTCAACATGATGCCCTGAATCTAACGAGACCAAATATATGATTTTTGGACAAACCCATCAAAATTTATAAGCAAAAATGTCCATTTTTCATATCTCCGCACCAGTAGGTGGCGCTGCGCCGAAACACTGCATGGTACCTTAGGTCATGCTTGTGATGCCATGTACCAAGTTTGGTCTGAATACGATAAAGCGTTGCGGAGATACAGCCTTATGTCTATTTTCGCAAGCACTACGTACAATTCGTTTGCGTGTTTTTCGAAAACGGTTTGAGGAATCAACTTGAATTCCATAACTTTTTGTCGGCATGGTCTGAAGATGATCTGGTTCAATTTTCGTGAAAATCGGAGTAACGGTTTTCAGGAAAATTCAAAATGGCGGAAAAATTTTCATGACGGAAAATGACGTCATAGGGTGCGATCTATTCGACTTGACCCAAGGAATCAGAGGAAAAAAGAATTTTGTTTCTAGCCCTTACGGTTCAAAAGTTATTAACATAAACATAAGTGCAACTTTGGACAGCTGGTGGCGCTAGAGGGATTGAGTTAGAGACTCCAAATTTGCTATGGACATAGCTCAGACGGTCCTCTAACTGTGTGCCAAATTTCATATCTTTCCCGCAAGCGGTTCTATGGGCTGCCATAGACATCAAGAGCGGAAGAAGAATAATAATAAAAAGAACGCCAACAATAACAATAGGTTCCTCCGCACCTTCGGTGCTTGGCCCCTAAATATAGCTGCAAGCAGCAATTACGGGGCCAAGCACAAAAACGGCACAAGAAGCCAGCCAACACCGCTGGGAGCATCAGACTAACTGCAACAGTGAGCAATTAAAGACCTATTAAGATCATTTTAGGCAAAAGAGCTGAAAAATGATCAAAAATGAGGATTTACTGCTTCATCACTTTCGACCAATAGGTGGCGCTGTGTCCAAATTGTTGTGGTATGGTCAGAGTGAGGTGACAATGGAATTTGCAAAGTTTGGTGTCAATATGTCAAAGCACTGAAGAGATACAGCTTCAAGAGTCGTTTTTGCATCATGCCTCAAATTCTTTGCTCTGGTATACGAAAACGGTTTGACATATCGACTTGAAATCCATAACTTTTTGTTGGCATGGTCTGAAGATGACACGGTTCAATTTTGGTGAAAATCGGAGCAACGGTCTAGGAGGAGTTCGAAAAAGTAGGTTTTTAAAGAAAAACAATATGGCGGACAGGAAGTTTAGCTGACTATGGCAAATTTGATATCTATGTTCTCAGCATGACCCAAGGAATCTACTGAGACCAGTTTCATTACAATTGGTGAATACAGTCAAAAGTTATTAACATTTTTGTACATTTTGTTATAACTTTTGACCACAAGGAGGCGCTGATCCGAAACTTCTCAGGCTCCTTCAGGGCATTGTGCTGATGACCCATACCGAGTTTCGTAACGATACGCTAATGCGTTCGTAAAATACAGCATTTTAGCACAAAATTCAAAATGGCCGACGTCCAAAATGGCCGAAGTGGGAAAATTGGATATCATTCGACTCGGCATGATTCCCTGAATCCAATGATTTTTGGACAAACCCATCAGAAGTTATAAGCAAAAATAGCCATTTTTCATATCTCCGCACCAGTAGGTGGCACTGCGCCAAAACACTGCATGGTGCCTCAGGTCATGCTTGTGATGACATGTACCAAGTTTGGTCTGAATATGATAAAGTGTTGCAGAGATACACCCTTACTTCTATTTTCGCAAGCGCTACGTACAATTCGTTCATGTGTTTTTGTCAGCATGGTCTGAAGATGATCTGGTTCAATTTTTGTGAAAATCGGAGTAACGGTCAAGGAGGAGTTCGAAAAAGTAGGTTTTTCAGAAAATTCAAAATGGCTGAAAAATTTTCATGACCGAAAATGACGTCATAGGGTGCAATCGATTCGGCTTGAGCCAAGGAATCAGTGGAAAAAAGAATTTTGTTTCTAGCCCTTATGGTTCAAAGGTTATTTGCATAAACATAAGTGCAACTTTGGACAGCTGGTGGCGCTAGAGGAATTGAGTTAGAGACTCCAAATTTGCTATGGACATAGATCAGACTGTCCTCTAACGGTATGCCAAATTTCATAACTTTCCCTCAAACGGTTCTATGGTCTGCCATAGACTTCAAGAGCGGAAGAAGAAGAAGAAGAAGAAGAAGAAGAAGAAGAAAAAAAAAAAAAAAGAACGCCAACGGATACAATAGGTGCCTCCGCACCTTCGGTGCTTGGCCCCTAAAAAAAGAACGCCATCAATAACAATAGGTGCCTCCACACCTTCAGTGCTTGGCCCCTAATAATAAAAAAAAAGAAATCCAACGGATACAATACGTGCCTCCGCACCTTCGGTGCTTGGCCCCTAATAATAATAAACGGAGCAATTCCAATAGGGTCCTCACACCATCGGTGCTCGGGCCTTAATAATAAACGGAGCAATTCCAAGAGGGTCCTCACACCATCGGTGCTCGGGCCTTAATAATAAACGGAGCAATTCCAAGAGGGTCCTCACACCATCGGTGCTCGGGCCCTAATAATATAATAATAATATTATATATACGATTATATATAATCGGAATGTATATAAAACACATATAAACAGATATTTGAATCAGATTACAATGTTTAGAGATTCAATTCATTCGGATTGATGAAAATTAGTGCATGTAAACGTAGCCAATGTGAGTTTTTTGGGTTCTTTATCCTTATCAGAGGTTTTATAGTGGAAAATGTATTTTGTTTGCTGAACCTCATGTTGTATTGTTTGTTTTATTGTGTTTTGTCCAGAGGTGTTTTGTATCTACTTGATTTTGAGGACATCTCATCTGGTTCAAGACTTTGACTTCTTGTTCTCCTCAATTTGGGATTATATCTGAACTCCTTTAAAAACTGTGGATTAACCTTTGATGGGTGAATTTCGATCTCATTCTTTTAACATCCTAACATCTACAATGGAGTGATGAACCAAGGACATTTGTGGTAACTCTGGACTTTAATATTGGGTGGACACTTATAGGGTTTTGCTTCCAAATGTGAAAGGTTGATCATTCTGCTTTATGTACTTTTGTCATGACTTTTGTGGTGTTCTGAAATTGTATACTTTACTGAAAAGGGAAATATAATGTGGTATTAAGTGGCGATTGATTCCTCATTTATTTAATTGACTTAATTGTTATAATGCAGAGCAGAAAAACTCCTGGATTAGAAGATCTGCCTGTTGATTTTTATAAATTTGTTTGGTCTGTAATTGGAGAAGGTCTTTCGGCAGTGCTGAATGATAGCATAGCCAAAGAACGTTTGCCTTTAAGTTGCAGAAGGGCAGTTCTTACCCTTCTGCCTAAAAAAGGCGACCTGCAGCTCATAAAAAAAACTGGAGACCCGTGTCCCTGCTTCAGACCTACTGTATTCCTGGCAGGTTGATTTCTGATAATACTGTTCTCATTCAATACTTGTTAAAAATCTCTAAACTTTTTGGTCTTAAAATGGGAATTGTTTCTATTGATCAGGAAAAAGATTTTGACCATGTTGAACACAAATATTTATGGCAAACATTACTTTTGGTTTTACTCCTGGTTTTATCAATAAATTCAAGACTTTGTATTGTGATGTTCAGAGTGTTTTGAAGATCAATGGTGTTTTGAGCGCTCCTTTTCAGGTCCAGCGTGGAATTAGACAGGGCTGTGCCCTGTCTGGTATGTTATATTCTCTGGCTTTTGAACCTTTATTACATAAACTTAGAACTGTTTTACAGGGTGTGATTTTTACCAGGGTGCAATATACACTATATTGCCAAAAGTATTGGGACACCCCTCCAAATCATTGAATTCAGGTGTTCAATCATTTCCTGGTGTATAAAATCAAGAACCTAGGCATGCAGACTGCTTCTACAAACATTTGTGAAAGAATGGGTCACTCTCAGGAGCTCAGTGAATTCAAGCGTGGTACCGTGATAGGTTGCCACCTGTGCAATAAGTCCATTTGTGAAATATCCTCACTACTAAATATTCCACAGTCAGCTGTTAGTGGTATCATAACAAAGTGAAAGCAATTGAAAACAACAGCAACTCAGCCACGATGTGGTAGGCCATGTAAAATCACAGAGTGGGGTCAGCGCATGCTGAGGCGCACAGTGCGCAGAAGTCGACAACTTTCTGCAGAGTCAATATCTACAGACCTCCAAACTTCGTGTGGCCTTCAGATTAGCTCAAGAACAGTGCATAGAGAGCTTCATGGAATGGGTTTCCATGGCCGAGCAGCTGCATCCAAGCCTTACATCACCAAGTGCAATGCAAAAGGTTGGATGCAGTGGTGTAAAGCACGCCGCCACTGGACTCTAGAACAGTGGAGACATGTTCTCTGGAGTGACGAATCACGCTTCTCTGCCTGGCAATCTTATGGACGAGTCTGGGTTTGGCGGTTGCCAGGAGAATGGTTAAAATACTTAGGTGTGTTTTTGGGTGAAGAAACTTTTGTCCTTGAAAACTGGGATTATGTTTTTGATAAAATTAAATGTTGTATTGCCTTTTGGGACCACCTGCATTGGACTCCCCAAAGTGTACTATTTTTGCCGAAAGATGGAGGACAAGGCTTGATTCATCTGAACAGTAGAGGGGCAACTTTTCGTTTCCAGTCTGTGCAGAGGTTTCTGACTTGGCCTGAACAGAGCATTGTTTCTGATGGATTTAACACTCTGAGGTCTGAGGTATCGCCGGTGATACCACCGCGTTTTTTTTCTTACCAGTGTGAAAGAGACTCAAAATACTCTGTCAATGTTGCACATACAATTAAGAGTTATACACCATTTTAATCTGTGGAATATCTTCTTTTATTTGTGTACACTCAGAGTAAAAACAAAATGTTGTGCTTTTTGCAAAATAAAGAAAACTAACATGATGCGTGATCTCTCGTCTCCCTCTGAACAAAGTCCAATCTGATAGTTCTCAGAAAATGAACTGTAACTTAGTGAATACTAATTACAAAAAAAAAAGACTTATGTCTTAAAAAACGTTGAAATGTCAGGTTTTAAATCGTGTAAGTCAAATCGAAAACAAATATTCTCTGTTTATGTAATCTGTACGAAAATAGAGCCATGTCAGAAGTCCTTGATTCAGCTCATTATCCGCTAATGCGGCCACGCCCATGGAGGGAGCTCTATTCAGACGCAAATTCAGTCAATACATGTATATATCGTCTCAATCATGTATTTATTGTCTTGAAAAGTGTTTTGAATAGCCATAGTTAGCGATCTCTGGCCTCTGTTAGTTCGGTTAGTTCCTGGATTGCCTATTCTTCTTTAGCAGGCATTTGTGGACTAAAGGCGCAGAGCGCCCTCCGGCTGCAAGTATGAATTGAAAACACAGTATCCAGCGCTAATAGTAATGACAATAAATCCTGAATAAATATTACTCCTCTGTATAGAAAATTGACAAACATATGAGAATCCATCGATATTTCTCCAAATGTGCATGCTTTTAAGCTAAAAGCCTATATGAAATGCCATAGAGGTAACATAATTGTTCAGACACTTTGCATCACACAAATACATTATATTTTAAAGAATATAATAGAATACCATTATTATTGTAATAATATTTCACAGTATTGCTGTTTTTTCTGTATGTTTGATATACACCACCTGATCACAGAAGGTTTTTTCACAGCCTACCTGACTGAAAGAGCTCATTATTATGCAAGTCATTTCAGGTCATTATTATGTGATTATTTTGTCTTCTCAGGTGAGAATCACCCATTATTCATGATGATTCACGCCTCCACACATACTGTGTTTCTTGACCAAAGATGTTTTAGAAAATTTAAATTTCTCTATTGTTTTATATGAAAGAGTAGTCAGCATAATTTTTACATAATTTTGAAGCAAAAACTCTAGTCTACAACCTCTAATACCCAGAAGTCTTGTGAACACAGATTTAATATTATTTTTTTGACCTTATTTCAGTGAAATAAGCATAACCAAAAACCACGCATAAACGTTATTCCTTCAAAAACACAAACATGTACATACATGTTCCTCACATATTATGGTAGCCTAGTTTGTGCTGAATACAGTGTAATGACAATTTTTCCATTAATATGTTTATGAACAACTGAAAAAAGCACAAATGTCAGGGCATGTAAAAACTTCTCCAGGCCCCAAATCAGCCTCAGACTCCAGGGGGTTAAAGCAACTCAACACTAGTGGACTGCCAAGTTTTTATCATGGGCTGTGCAAAGTCTGGAATTTGTTTAAAATGGAGAGGACAGAACATCACAGTTCACTGTTTTGGCTTCTTCAAGAGCCAGTCGTGTATGGAACACGTTTGAGTGCAACCTGTCAAATAAGTCCCAGTTTTCTCAGACAGTTCTGTATGTCTACAGGTGTTACAGGTGCAAACATGGACAATGCTCTTCTCCTTGCCTCTCATTTAAAGGTGCAATCTGTCCATATTATTGCCTTGTTGCTCAAAAAGTGGAAAGAAGCTTTAACAGATTCTGAACTTACATTGTTGCAATTTTATTGTGATGGGTCTATTCAACCAAGTGTTGATGATATTTTTGCTTTGGTGAAGGTTCCCCCAGATTTTTAGGACTGTACAGTTTTGTTTTTATTTTTTTAGAAACGAATAATTCTTGTGTGTCTGTGCATGATGCTGATAAGAAATTGTTATACAGATTGATTGTTAAAATTTTGAACAAAGATAAATTAAATGGTAAAATTGACATTCCGTGGAGAGTTTGCTTAGGTTTGAATGATGGTGTTGGACCTGAATGGACGGCGCTGTACAAACCACCATTGTTGAAGAAGGTTGCTGATTTGCAATGGAGGGTTTTACATACAGCCATGGCTGTTAATGCTTTGGTTTGTTAATGCTTTGCTAATGCTGGCTGTTAACTCTGATATTAATCATGACTGTAATTTTGTACTCTTTGAGAGAGAGAGTTTTTCACTGTTTTATCGATTGTTGTCGTCTCTTGCCACTGTTCTTTATGTTGGAAGATGTTTTTAAATTGTTTGGTAGTTTTTTCCAAAGACTTGTTTATTTTAGGTTATAGGTATTCCCCAAAAAATAGCGAGCAGTGTCAACTCTTTAATTTTATTTTGGGAAGAGCAGAGATGGCTGTATATATGAGTAGATGAAATAAGGTGGAAAGATCTGCAGATGATGATGCTGTTTTTGTATTTGTCAAAATGTTCAAAAGTTTGTTTAAAATAGATTTTAATTACTACAGTTTGATGAATAATCTAGAAAAATTTTCCAATATGTGGTGTTATAAAGATGTGCTCTGCTCTGTTGTAGAGATTAATTTTCAAGAGTGTGTTGATGTAATTTGATTTTATTTATTTGATTGTTGTTTTTTTACAACTGTTTTAATAAAGTTTTTGTAAAATCTCATAAATCTCTCTGTGTGTGTGTCTCTCTCTCTCTATCTGTGTGTGTGTCTCTCTCTCTCTCTCTCTCTCTCTGTGTGTGTGTCTCTCTCTGTGCGCATGTGCGAACGTGGTGAGTGAGTGAGGTGCATGGTTGAGAGTGTGGTGAGTGATTATCCTTTCTTTCCTTCTTTTTTCTATCAAAGTGGATGTGTTTTTTTTGTTTGTTTTTTTTAGCTTTAAAGGTGCCGTAGAACGTGTTTTCAAAAGATGTAATATAAGTCTAAGGTGTCCCCTGAATGTGTCTGTGAAGTTTCAGCTCAAAATACCCCATAGATTTTTTTTTATTCATTTTTTTAACGGCCTATTTTGGGGCATCATTAAATATGTGCCGATTCAGACTGCGGCCCCTTTAAATTCTCGTGCAAGAAGGTCGATTTAATCATTGAATGAGGGGTAGTGATTAAAGATGAGTTTTTAAGTTTCTCCGCTTGTAAATCTCACAAAGAAAGTTGTTCCCTCTAACATGTCTCCATTCATAAGCGATGAGATAATAGAACGAGTATTGCAAAGACATGGACAGATTGTCTTGACAATTAAAAAGATACCACTAGGATGTAGATCTCCTCTCTTGAAGCATGTTGTCTCCTTTCGGAGACCGCTTCATATGATTTTGAAAAATGATGCAGAGGAGTTGAACATTGCGTTAAAGTTCAGGGTCGAAGGATTTGATAATGTAATTTTCGCAAAAAAATCGATTAAATGTTTCAAGTGTGGAAAACATGGGCATTTAGATTGTTCGTGTTCTGAGCAAGTGGTCCTGTTGCAGGGTGAAGCAGAGGAGCAAGATGAGGTGCAAACAAGTGGTACCAAAGATAAGGGGAGCAGTGTTAGGGCAGGATTGGAACCCAGAGCACATCAAAGTAACGAAGAGTTGGTGTTTGAAAAACAAAAGGTTGATGAGGAAACAAAAAGTTACAATGAAAAAATAAGTAATGTGCAGACAGAGAGTGAAAGCATAGAAGTTGAACTATCACAAAATGGAGAGGCAAATGAAAATTTGGAAATTGATATGGAAGAGGAAGAAATAATGTTGAGTGATGCAAATGACACGTTTAAAGTTCCAGCTGTAAAAAGGAAAGTTAAAATGGGTGAAAAAGGTTTAAAGCCTAAGGAACCTAGAAAAAGTCAAGAAGTGGTGAAAGAAAAGGATGATGGTTACACAGATGATGTATCAGAGGATTCCTCTGCCGAAAATTTGTCAGTTTCTAGTTGTGGAGAGGCAGATTTTCCAGAAGTTGTGGAAAATGAGATAAGGAAGGAAAGTGGATATAGTTTAGAAAGAGTACAAAATTTTTTGTTGTACGAAAGGTATAAGGAATGTTGTACGAAAGGTATAAGGAATGTGGTAGTAACTGATTTTTTTCCTGACCGTGAACTTTTCATTGACTCGGCTAAAATCTTGATGAAACAGAGAGGTGAGAAATGTTTATCAAATCAAGATATACATTGTTTAAAAAAAGAAATAGTGCAAAAGTTATGCACAGAACAATTGTAGGATGATGGAAAGCAAACAGAAGGGTATTAGAGGGTGTCTAGCTTGGCTGACTTTAGGTGTATGGTTTCTTTTTATAATTATTGATTTAAAACTAACTACAATAAAATGGAGCAAGAGATATAAGGAAAAGAAACCAGTGTTTTCAAATGCTACGAATCAAGAATGTTGATATAGCATTAGCACAAGAGACACACAGTGATACTTCAAATGAAGTTGATTAGAAAAAGGAATGGGATGGGATTACAATTTTGAGTCATAAAACTAAAATGAGTGCTGGTGTAGGGATTTTTTTTTTTTTTTTTTTTTTTGCAGAACATTTCCTTACAATAAGTTATGAGGTAGAAGAGGTTGTAAGGGGAAGACTTTTAAAGATTTCTGCAAATTATGACAAAATAACATTTACTTTAATAAATGTATATGCTCCTGTTGGGGCAAGTGAAAAAATTGATTTTTTAGAGATCTTACCTAATGTTTTACAAGACTGTGATGCTGAACATTATCTTTTGTTAGCTGGAGATTTTAATTCTATGGTAGAAATCGTTTAGAACCTCATACAGCCTCAAGAAGGTTATTGTTGGTTATTGATGGGCTCACAGTTGATTTTTATAAAGCTTTTTTTTTTGGAATATTATAGGCAAAAAAAGAGTTTTTTTGTGATAGCATTTCTCAAGAAAATCTACCATTGAGCTGCAGGCGTGCAGTATTGACTTTGTTGCCAAAGAAGGGTGACTTAAAAGAGATCAAGAACTGGAGACCAGTATTGCTTTTGTGTGTAGATCTAAAAATACTGTCAAAAGCTTTGGCAAATAGGCTAAAAAAAAGTGATGGGGCAAATGTATTGATCGGTCATATTGTGTGCCTGAAAGATTGATAACTGACAATATTACTGTAATTAGAGACATCTTTGATGTAGCTAGATTGACAGGTCAAAAATTTGGTTTAATTTCATTGGACCAAGAAAAAGCATTCGATCGAGTAGAGCACAAGTATTTATGGAATGTTCTTAAGAGTTTTGGTTTTCCCCAAGATTTTGTTAATATAATTAAGATGCTATATAGTAACATTGAAAGTATTGTAAAGGTCATTGGTGGTTTAACCCTCTGGGGTCTGAGGATTTTTGGGGCCCTGGGAAAGTTTTGACATGCCCTGACATTAGTGCTTTTTTCAGTTGCTTATAAACATATTAATGGCAAAGGTGTCATTACACTGTATTCAGCACATACTAGGCTACCATAATATGTGAGCAACATGTATGTACATGTTTGTATTTTTGAGAGAATAACCTTTCTGCGTAGTTATTGAAAAAACAAAAAACTTAAGTCACTGAAATACGGTCACAAAATAAATATTAAATATGTGTTCACAAGACTTCTGGGTATTGGAGGTTGTAGACTAGAATTTTTGCTTCAAAATGATGTAAAATTATCCTGCCTACTCGTTCATATAAAACAATAGAGAGATTTAAATTTTGTAAGACACTTTTTGTCAAGAAAGACAGTAGAGATGCGAGAGGTGTGCATATTCATGAATAATGCTGTGATTCACACCTGAGAAGACAAAGACCCACATAACGACCTGCATAATGACCCGCATAATGAACCCTTCCAGTCAGGTAGGCTATGTGAGAGGACGCTAAAAAAAATCAAAGTACAAAGTTTTTTTTTTTTTTTTTTGGTAGTTTATTCAGAATATAGTTAACAATATAAATGAGACACATTTTTGAATAAATGAGGGCACATTTTGAGTATACAGTTTTAACTGGAAATAAATCCTGTTCAAAGATATAAGTGAACATCACTTACCTGGCATTTCAAGGTGTTTGGTGTTTCTGCACTGGAGAAAAAAAAACCTTTCTTGCTTCCCATCAGTGATCTCACCATTATATTCATTCAGTATGTCCATTGTGGGCCAATATCTGGTCACTATGATTCTCAAATCTGTGAGATAAAAGAAAAAACACTCTGTGAGCATGCTGATAACAGATATTTATAATGTTTTTGAAAGAAGTCTCATGATCATCAAGCCTGCATTTATTTGCTAAAAATACAGAAAAAACAGCAATACTGTGAAATATTATTACAATTTAAAATAATGTTTTTCTATTTTAATACACTTGTATTTCTGTGATGCAAAGCGTCTAAACATTCATATTAGCCAACATCTATGGTATTTTATATATTATATATAGAGCCTAAATGTTGATGTGCAGTTTAATACATTCCTAACACATTTTATTTCAGTATTTATTACGCATTTCAGTTGATTTCACTCATCTCAGTATAGCAATATAGTTTGGGAATAGCTATGGCAATTTACTAAGTTGTGTAGTAGCCTAAACAAAACCCTGTGTCGATCTGCCCGATAAATTCACACTGAGACACACAAAACGTGCATGATTCATATTAAAACAGTTTTTTTGCAGTTTAATATTCACAGACACTATATTGCGATTAGAATAAATAATTTAAGAATAAAAAACAACTTACCTTTCACAATCATCGGCTCGATAGTTGATCCTCGAAATGAAAGTGAAACCAGCTCTTCTGAGGTAAATCCTTTTAGAATTATTCCTCACCGCATCTCAAAACGATGAAAAGTACATGAAACTGACTAAACTTGATGCATTTTTCCGAGCTGATGCGGGCGTTCACTCTGCTGCATTAATCGCCTCAGAATTTGCGTCTGAATAGCACGAGTGGTCTGTGGGTGTGGCCGCATTAGTGGATAATGAGCTGAGCAGCAAACTACTGACATGTCTCTCTTTTCATACAGATTACATAAACAGAGAATATTTATTTTCGATTTGACTTACATGATTTAAAACCTGACATTTAAACATTTCTTTAGACACAAGTCTCATTTTTGTGTCATTAGTATTCACTACGTTACAGTTCATTTTCTGAGAACTATCAGATTGTACTTCATTCAGAGAGAGACTGCGGTTCGCGCGTCATTAGTTTTCTTTATTTTTCAAAAAGCACAACATTTTGTTTTTACTCTGAGTGTACACATTTGTGTACACAAATGTGATATTAATTAAGAGTTATATACCATTCTAATCTGTGAAATGTCGTCTTTTATTTAAAAGACGACATTTCACAGATTAGAATGGTATATAACTCTTAATTGATATGTCCAAAATTGACAGAGTATTTTAGTCTTTTTCACACTGATAAGAAAAAAAACGAGGTAGTATCGCCAGAGATACTGCCGACTCCAGGGTGTTAAGTGCACCTTTTGATGTTCAAAGAGGGGTAAGGCAGGGGTGCTCTTTCAGGGATGCTATATTCTATAGCAATTGAGCCGTTTTTATTTAAATTGAAAAAGGTTTTAGTGGGTGTACTATTGAATGGTAAACAGAAATTATATTTGTCTGCATATGCTGATGACATAATGGTGGTTGTTAAGAGAAAAGATGATAAAGAAAAAATGGAAATGGTGGTGGAGGAATATTGAAAATTATCATCAGCTAAAATAAACTGGAGTAAGTGTGCTGCTTTAGAAGTAGGTGGGTGGGAAGAAGGAAAACCTAATTTACCGAGTGGTTTAAAATGGACTTCAGGTGGAATTAAGTATTTAGGAGTTTACTTGGGGTGATGTGCAATATGTAAAAAGAAACTGGGAAGACTGGGGAGACTAAGAAGATGGAGATGGTTACTACCTAGGATGTCATACAAGGGGTGTACACTTATAATTAATAATCTGGTGGTGTCAGCTCTGTGGCATCATTTTGCATCACTCGAACCACCCATGGGTTTGTTACCCAAACTACAAGCCTTAATTGTTAATTTTTTTCTGGAACAAGTTGCACTGGCTTCCCCAATGTGTTTTGTTTTTACCAAGGGATGAAGGGGCCAAAGGTCTCATTCACTTAGAGAGCCGAAAAACTGCCTTCAGGTTACAATTTGTGCAAAAGTTTCTTTTTGGTGAAAATCCAGTCTATACTTATACTCTTCACGGCATCAGGTGTGTTCCTGCGGCCAGTGTGATGGATGTTTTGAGAGTGGATTCTCTAAATATTAATGGGGGAAGGGACAGGGGTAAAAAAGGTGTTTCATTTTTACAAGAGACGCATACTAATAAGGATTATGAAATTGAATGGGGTATGTGGTGGGAAGGCAAGTTTGTTTTAAGACATTGGACACATAATAGTGCAGGAATAGCTATTTCATTTTCTGCAAACATGAATGTTAACATGTTGAAAATATTCTTGATGGTAGATACTAACATAAATTGAGTATGAGGGAACTATGTTTGTGTTTGTTAATGTCTATGCCGGATTTTTAAATGAAATTAAAGAAATGCCATCCAGAAGTATGATGATAGTGTGTGTCTTGTAATTGGAGGGGATTGGGATTGGAATTGGAATTGGAATTGCACAACAGATTTTACAGTGGGCAGAAATGGGGAACAGCCTCATAATCAATCAGGTGTCACACTGTTAAAAGTTATGCAAGAATTTCAATTATTAGACGTGTGGAGAACGTCTCAGGTTACGTATTTAACCATAGTTCCCTGAGAAGAGGGAACAAGACTCTGCGTTGAAATCGCATTGGAGAACGTCACACGTGACCCAGTGTCTGAAAGCCAACTATCCAACAACTCCAATCTCTATTGGCCGGCAACAGCCTATGACGTAATATGGCACGACCCGGAAGTATAAAAGGAGCGCCTGGAGAAAGCAGTCAGTATCTATCATCTTGAGGGACTGTTCTGCAGGCAGCCCAAAGCATGGCAGGGCAACGCAGAGTCTCAGTCTCTGTTCTCAGGGAACTATGGTTACATACGTAACCTGAAATGTTCCCTTTTCAACTCTGCGTTGAAATCACATTAAGGGGAACGAAATACCCACGCCGCCATGCTGAAGGAGAGTGCATGCCAGATGACTAGACAAACGTCCAGCCATTTCAGAGAAATACCGGAAGCAGCTCACCCTCGGGTCACGCAAGGCTGTCAACGACATCATTCCCTACGGCCAACAGCCCAAGCTGAACCTAAATAAGGCCTTCCGCAGAAAGCCTTCCAAGGCTGCTCAGAGCTTCTGGGACCAACATTTCTGTGGAAAAGTCGTCCCTTAAAGGGAATGTGGCAAGGAAACCGAAAGGAACCCCGGCCAGTCACTAGAGGGGAACAAAGTCACCCTCAGTGCCACCAGGAAGGCCGTACTGATTTGGCAAGGCAAGGCAATTTTATTTGTATATCACATTTCATACACATTGGTAATTCAAAGTGCTTTACATAAAGAAAAAGAATAAAAATAAAACATAAGGAATAGAAATAACAGTAAAAACAGAGAATTTTGCTATCTGAATAGAAGAGCTAGGAAGTCTTAGGGAGTTTTGTTGTTGTTGTTGTTGTTGTTGTTGTTGTCCGTCAGAGTGAATTTAAACCTCACATGACAGGACCGCTGTCTAGCAACCTGTTAAGGCACTTCAAACTGATAAACAAAGTTTCAATCTTCCCTTTTGCCAAGACACCTTAAACTGCGTCATACAGCCCTAATCCCCCTTCTGGAGATATCTTATCTATGCAACACAGTTCAAATTTCCTCTTTGGAAATTTCCCCTCTGGAAAGTGTCCTGACTATAATCCAGAGATATCGTAACCATGCACCACAGCTCAAATTTCCCCATGGTTTGTCCCCTTATCCAAATTTACCAAATTTTAAACTAATCACAAATGCTTTCTTCCTATTTCTCCCAGCTCTTTCAACCAGACAGCAATATTTAAAATGCATTAAAAAGAAATAACAAGATGATACATAAAAGATATAAAATACATTAAAAATGAAATAAAAACAGAAAAAGTAATTAAAAGAATATAAAAGATAATACATATAAAATAAAATGCATACAGTTCGGACATAGCACAGTGCTCAATCTGCAAATGCATAGATAAAAAGATATGTTTTGAGTCTGGTTTTGAATGTGGCTACTGTTGGAGCACACCTGATCTCTTCTGGAAGCTGGTTCCAGCAGCGGCTGGCTTAACAGCTAAAAGCAGACTCTCCTTGCTTTGAGTGAACCCTGGGTATTTCTAATGCCTCGTTTCCACTGAGCGGTACGGTTCGGTTCGGTACAGTTCGGTACGGTTCGGAGCAGTACACCTTGATCAGGCTTGCATTTCCACCGCAAACAGTACCCTTACTCGACGTCATTCTCGCGCGAAGAAGAAAACGATATAGTAAACAACAATGGAGGACATACTACAGCAGATCTTGTTCTTGCTTCTCGGCTTGAGGCTGTCTGTCACAAAAAGAAGACGAGCTTTGCATTCGGAGTTTCAGAATACCAAGATCGCAAAGTTCACACGTCCATGCAGCAGCACCTACCAGCAAGCGGAGGAGAAAACCCGCGTAATTTAAAAACTATTTTACTGTGTCATGAAATGTTTTAAAAGTTTTTCAGGCGAGAATGTAGTTGTTTAAATCTCAAATCTGTGGTTAATTTATAAAGATAGCGCCTATTTGAAAATTTGATCTGACGTTGTCGGAGTTGTGAGATCCAGGCGATCACCGGGCGCTCGGTGCTCATGTACCCAGCCGAGAGCAGCTGTACCTCGGCTAGTCCTTCTGACATTCGCCGCTGGCTCTGATGTCTCTGTAATGGTTAAAAACAAGATATCATTCATCTTGTGTATAACGGCATTCTTTGGTCTCATGAATTTATAATTTGTTCCCGGTCAAATCGTTTTGGCTGAGGGGAAAGTGAAGTTTTATAACTTTATATATTTATTTAACCTTACCGTTGTAGTGTGTTGTAGCCTACGTTTGACTGAATTGTTTGCTTGTCTTTATTTCTTATTGTATAGCTTCTCATATTTTATTTATAATGGTTATTATTGATAATTAAAACTTTAAACTATAATTAAAAATTTATTATAGGCTACATACAGTGAAGATAATCAGAGTACATATGCACATTTTGCCTGAACCACACATTAATAGGTTTCTTTTTTTTTTTTAATAAAAACGAAAAGAGGCAGGGCTGTGTTTTATATTTTGTTTTGTTATATAGCCTACATGAAGTGAAGATAATTAATGCACGCGTTGTCTGAACCACATTTGTGCGTGGCGCCTCTTGTGTTGTCATTCCCCTTGTAGCACGCGCAAGTGATGATTCTCTGTCAACCAATCAACGTTCTGCAGAGTGTAGCTCCACCCTTTTGGTACGGTACTGTTATGCTTGGTACCCCAACGAAAGGGTCCCAAAAAAGTGGTACGGTACGGTTCGGAATTAGGGTACCATTCACAACTTTTGACAATGGAAATGGAAAAAAATGCGTACCGTACCGAACCGTACCGTACCGTACCGTACCGCTCAGTGGAAACGAGGCATAAGTGACTTGATCCTGATGATCTGAGTGATCTGTTAGGTTTATATTCTATGAGCATATCTGCAATGTATTGAGGTCCTAGGCCATTGAGTGATTTATAAACAAGTAACAGTACTTTAAAATCAATTCTAAATGTAACTGGAAGCCAGTGCAAGGACCTGAGGACTGGTGTGATGTGTTCATATTTTCTGGTTCTGCTCAGAATCCTGGCAGGAGCATTCTGTATGAGCTGCAGCAGTCTTATGGTCTTTTTGGGAAGACCAGTGAGGAGTCCATTACAATAATCCACCCTGCTGGTGATTAAAGCATGAACAAGTTTCTCTAAGTCTTGACTGAAGACAAAGCATCTAATTCTTGCAATATTTTTGAGATGATAATATGCTGATTTAGTTATTGTCTTTACATGGCTACTGAAACTCAGGTCTGACTCCAAAATCACACCAAGATTCCTGACTTGATTTTTAGTTGTTTGACCCCTAGAGTGAAGGTACTTGTTCACTTTGAGAACTTCATCTATGTTTCCAAATTCAATGACTTCAGTTTTATCTTTGTTTAACTGGAGGAAGTTTAGGCACATCCAATTTTTAATTTCATCAATGCATTGGCACAGGGAGTCAATGGGGCTGTAGTCGTTAGGTGATAGGGCTAGGTAAATCTGGGTGTCATCTGCATAGCTGTGATATGCAATTTGGTTCTTTCTCATTATTTGGCTCAGTGGCAGCATATATAGGTTGAACAGGAGGGGTGCAAGTATTGAACCTTGAGGGACTCCGCATGTCATGGATGTCCACTCTGACTTATGGTCACCAATACACAGTAAATTTTGCAGTGTTAAATGAACTCTATAAGAGTCAAATTTAACACTCGGCCCGAATGTATTTGGTCCCACTCAGAATTGTTGATAAATTGACTCTTGTCATAGTGTTAAATTTTCAGAGTTAAATTAACTCTATTTTGAGTAAAAATTTAACACTGCTCAACACTGAATAGTGTTACTAGAGTTTAACACTAGGAGAAATTAACTCTTTTTAGTGTTACTTGAGTTTAACACCAGGGAAAAATTAACTCTGTTTGGTGTTACTAGAGTTTAACACTAGGGGAAAATTAACTCAGATTAGTGTTAATATTTCACTTATGTAGAGTTTATTTACATTTGTAATAAACCCTATTGGTGTTTTCAAAACAGAAAAGAAAACAAGTTCAACGACATCACATTTAAAATATTTATTTAAACGTTATCAGGCTCAAGAAACATACACGTATATGCACAAAAATACATCACATCTGCATGAAATGACAATACATCACTATATGCAGTACAGAATCTGTTGAACCACCTAGCTAAGCAGCCTTGCTCTAACCTCAGCAATACAAGGACTTCCACTTTGTCAACCTCTTTGTTGTACACTGTGGTCTGAATGAAAGTGTACATCTTGTGTAGAATAGTTTTATAAATGGTGCCAAAAACAAAGTGTGCCTTAAAATGTTAGTTCACCAAAAAATAAATTCTCTCCTTAACTCACCCTCATGTCATTCTAAACCTGTAACGCTTTTGTTCATTTTCAGAACACAAATGAAGATATTTTTGATGAAATCTGGGAGACTTCTGTCACTTCATTAACAGCCTACACAACTACCACTTTCAAGGCCCAGAAAGGCAGTAAAGACATCATTAAAGTAACCCATGTGACTCTGTTGATTTAACTTCAGTTTTATGAAGCAACACAATACCGGACTTGAGTACATGAGAGCACAACGACGCATGAGTGATTTGTTGAAATCAGTCGTTGTGTGAATGCGTGTATAAAGTTGAGGTTAAACCAATAGAGTAACATGGATTACTTTAATGTCTCATTACTACCTGTCGGGGCCTTAAATGTGCTAGTTGTGTAAACTGTCAACAGAGGGACAGAAAACTTTCAGATTTCATTCAAATATCTTCATTGTTGTTTCGAAGATGAACGAAGGCCTTACGGGTTTGGAACAGCATGAGGGAGAGTTAATGACAATTTTCATTTTTGGGTGAATTAATCCCATTAAAAATTTCATCAAAAGGCATCAAAGAAGACTGACTTGCATGGAATGACATGTTGATCAAGAATGAAGAACTGGTGAACTGAATTCTTGGTTTCAACAGCCAGGTGATAGGGCTGAGCACTTCCAGCGATGTCTTTAAGATGCTGCTCAATGCTTGTTTCACTCTTAGAAAGCCAAGCAAATTGCAGAGGACTAATGTTAAATAAAGAAAACTACAAGAAAATAATAATAAAAATAATAATAAATAAAAACAAACCTTCTAGAAGACAAGATATCCCTACTTGAGATGTAGACGCCTTTTCTGGCCTTGACAAGATGATCCTTTTCCTGATGAACAACAAAAGCATTTTAAGATCAACACTGCTTAAAGAATGTTATATTAAGTTAATCTTAAGTCACATTTAAAGGGACATTTAAATTCTCACCCTCATGTCGTTCCAAACCCATAAGACTTTTGTTCTTGTTTGGAACACAAATTATGATATTTTTGATGACAGAATGCTGTCAGATTTCCTTCCATAGACTGCCTTTCCAACTGACACTTTTGAGGCTTCAAAAAGTTCATAAAGACATCGGAAAACTAATCCATATGAATTGGGGTTTAGATCAAATTGTCTGAAGAGACTTGATCGCTTATGATGAACAGATTTAATTTAGGTTTTTACTCACATGTAAACATTGATCAGCAAACATAAGCAGAAGCTCAACCAAACCTTAATAACACACAAAACCAAACCTCATCCGGAAGCTCAAACGCTGGTTATGCAGCACGTAACCAGCACGGTTCTTGTGCATTATTCAGTTTCGGTTGAGCTTCTGCTTATGTTCGCTGATCAATGTTTACATGCAAGAAAAAGCAAAACTTAAATCCGTTCATCATAACATTCATTCCGTTCATTTGTGATCTGAAGATCAACAAAAGTCTTAGAACGACATGAGGGTGAGTAATTAATGACAGACCTTTTCATTTTAGGTGAACTAACCCTTTAATGCAACTCCATGGCAATAAAACTGCCGTGAAAGATGACACAATGAAATTCTCATTTCATTTTGCACCTTCAAATGATACTTCTTGTTCTTTAGCAATGCCTCTCTGTATAGTTTTGATTCTCCATGGCAAGTAACTGGTGGCACTTTCACCAACATAGCAATGCTCCTTAGAAAGACAAAAGCACAGAAAAAAAAAAAAAAGTTTTAAAATCCAAGAGCAAAATACACCATTTAAAACCATTTAAAAATAATTAAAACTAAAAAAAAAGAAAAAAGAAAAAGAAAATGTGTGATACTTACGTAGCCATTTTTGAAGGAGGGGTCACTGAGATACAGGAACACCACAATTACTCTGGCATATTTCTCATTCACCTTCCTTGGTTGGGATGTACTGCAAAATAAAAATAAAAAAAAATGTATATATCTATCTATATATCTAATATCATGTAAAAATACTTAAAACAAGATTTATACATATTTTTCTAAATGTTTAATCATATAAAGATCAAACTAATGTTGGATTTTTAAATTGATTTATTAGTTTCAACAGTATTTTTTTTTCTTTCCCCCTCAAATGCATAAGTAATAACGTGTTGCCCACCTTTTTTAGCTTCAGCATAGAGCCTCATTTGTGTACTTGAAAACCTTTCTTCAATAATGAGTGTGTCCTGTGAGTCAGTGGAGTCAAAGGATGAACACAGGGACTTGTTTGAGTGCACAGGAGAAGCTTGTTAATTTAAAAAAAAGAACAAAATACGTTAGTTCAGCAATATGTGCTATGCCATGCCAATAACAGTCACTGCTTACAAAGAGTGAATTTCAGAATGCGTTACTTGTATCAACTGATGCTCTGCTGAAGTCAACTAATTGTTTATGTCTAATAACAATAATATAAAATAGTTGTTCGTGCTGCCGTGATCATTGCAGAAGGTTAAAGTGACGAGAAACAAAAAAGCGGGTATTTTTAAATGAGACTTTCTGCCTTCCCCATCGCTGTCTTCGTTGCGCAGTGTTGGGTCATGTTAATGCTATCCCACAGCGCCATCTAACTTACGTGGCTTCAATAAAAATACAATGGTGGCATTTTGACAAATTGAATTTATAATTACCTTCATTGGACACATTTAATCTGTCGGGAGCTGAATAGTATCAAATATATAGTTTATATAACATTCAAACGATTTACATAACATAATATATATTCTGACATGTTTATGTTCTGTATGTAAGTTAGCGTCGTAAGACATGCTAAAATATTTAAATCCACAACGACATTTGGCTATATGCTACACGTTACGGTTACATTATAAAATGTTGAAAACACCAGCCACAGCCCTAACTGCAAGATTTCGACCATCCAAATACATAAAAATGTGTCAGCTTTTAAATAATTAAACGTTTAAAAAAAAAAAAAACTATAAACACATTAAATGCATACACCCAACTACAGCTGAAAATCAAATTAAGTAAGATTACTGACATAATTTAAACTTTATCATTACCACATTGTGACGAAAAAGCACATTTCTCCAACATAGGCCTAGTGACTTGCAGCGAAGTTATTCGATATTTCCGAGTTTAAACCAAATTACCAGATCAAAAAAACTACTACTGCATTATTATTAGCACAATCGTTAACATCAAATATTAAATTTACGTTTTAATAAGTTAATTAAAAGAACTTACCTTTTAGTGCGAGGCAAAAGAAATTGGCAACGAGAGAACTTCTGCTCAGGTCTTCGGAGTTGGCTTAAGGGGCGGAGCTTAACAGAGTAAATTTAACGAGGCAGAATTCAACTCTGATTATTTTCACCAACACTAGGGGGTATTTTTCACTATTTGTTGTTAAATTAACTCCTTAAGAGTAAATGCAGATTAACACTGTTTGATTAACACTGTTGATTTTACTGTGTACTCACATAATAACCTCTCCCTTGTAAGTATGACCTGAACCATTTAAGGACCATCCCAGAAAGCCCAACCCAGTTTTCCAGCCTGTCAAGAAGAATGTTGTGATCGACAGTGTCAAACGCAGTACTGAGGTCGAGTAGAATCAGCACTGATAATTTACCTGAATCTGTGTTTAGGCGAATATCATTTATTATCTTTGAGCGCTGTCTCTGTGCTATGATGCGGTCGGAAACCAGATTGAAAGTTGTCAAAGTATCCATTCAAGCTTAAGATCTTGTTCAGCTGATTGAAAACAACTTTTTCAATGATCTTGCCTATGAAAGGAAGATTTGAAATTGGTCTGTAGTTGCTCAATATGGTGTTATCCAGATTGCTCTTTTTCAAGAGGGGCTTAACAACTGCAGTTTTCAGGGATTTTGTCCCAGAGAGAAGTGAGGCATTTACCACTTCTAGGAGATCTGCTTCTAAACAGTTAAAAACACTTTTGAAAAAAGATGTTGATGTTTTAACCCTCTGGAGTCTGAGGCTGATTTGGGACTTGGAGAAGTTTTGACATGCCCTGACATTTGTGCTTTTTTCAATTGTTCATAAACATATAAATGACAAAAGTGTCATTACACTGTATTCAGCACAAACTAGGCTACAATAATATGTGAGGAACATGTATGTACATGTTTGTATTTTTGAAGGAATAATGTTTATGCGTGGTTATTGAAAAAACAAAAAACTTAAGTCACTGAAATAAGGCCAAAAAAAGTATATTAAATCTGTGTTCACAAGACTTTTGGGTATTGGAGGTTGTAGACTAGAGTTTTTGCTTCAGAATTATGTAAAAATGATGCTGTCTACTCCTTCATATAAAACAATATATTGATTTAGTTTTTGTAAGACACTTTTTGTCAAGAAACACAGTATGCGTGGAGGCGTGAATCATCATGAATAATGGGTGATTTACACCTGGAAGACAAAAGAATCACATAATAATGACCTGAAATGACTTGCATATTAATGAGGCCTTTCAGTCAGGTAGGCTGTGAAAAAAACCCTCTGTAATAATGTCTCAGCTCATCATAAACAGCAATACTGTGAAATATTATTACAATTTAAAATAATGGTATTCTATTATATTCTTTAAAATAAAATGTATTTCTGTTATGCAAAGTGTCTGAACAATTATGTTACCTCTATGGCATTTCATATAGGCTTTTAGCTTAAAAGCATGCACATTTGGAGAAATATTGATGGATTCTTATATATTTATGTCAATTTTCTATACTGAGAAGTAATATTTATTGTCATCACTATGAGTGCTGGATACTGTTTTTTCAATTCATACTTGCAGCCGGAGGGCGCTCTCTGTACACCTTTAGTCCACAAATTATTCTAAAGAAGAAGAGGACATTTCAGGAATGGTGTTTTTAATTCATACTTGCAGCCGGAGGGCGCTCTCTGTACACCTTTAGGGCACAAATTCATATAAAGAAGAAAAGGAACTAGGAACTAACGGCATGTCTTCTAGAGATCGCTAACCATTGCTTTAACATCCAAATAAACACTTTTCAAGACAATAAATACACGATTGAGACGATGAATGCATGTATTGCCTCTGAATTTGCGTCTGAATAGTGCTGGCTCCGTGGGCGTGGCCGCATTAGCGGATAATGAGCTGAATCACAGACTTCTGACATGGCTCTCTTTTCATACAGATTACATAAACACAGAATGTGTTCAAAAAATGTGAATTTGTGTTCGATTTGACTTGCACGATTTAAAACCTGACATTTCAACGTAAGTGTCATTTTTTTTGTCATTAGTATTCATAAGTTACAGTTCATTTTCTGAGAACTATCAGATTGAACTTCGTTCAGAGGGATAGGAGAGATCACGCATCATGTTAGTTTTCTTTATTTTACAAAAAGCACAACATTGTGTTTTTACTCTGAGTGTACACAAATAAAAGAAGACATTCTATAGTTTCAATTGATATATTACTTATGTCTCTATGACTAGAAATGACGGAGTATTTTAAGTCTGTTTTGCTGCAATGTGAAAAAAATCCTGCAAAACGCGCCAGCGCGTTTTCAGACCTCAGGGAGTTAAGGTGCTGTACTGTTTCTTCCAAAATTTTACCATCAATTGCTTCAAAAACAGACATACCGTATTTTCCGGACTATAAGCCGCAACTTTTTTCCCACGCTTTGAACCTTAACACTCTGAGGTCTGAAAACGCGCCGGCGCGTTTTGCAGGTTTTTTTTTCACATTGCAGCAAAACAGACTTAAAATACTCCGTCATTTTTTGTCATAGAGACATAAGTAATATATCAATTGAAACTATAGAATATCTTCTTTTATTTGTATACACTCAGAGTAAAAACACAATGTTGTGCTTTTTGTAAAATAAAGAAAACTAACATGTTGCGTGATTTCTCCTCTCCCTCTGAACGAAGTCCAATCTGATAGTTCTCAGAAAATGAACTGTAATTTAGTGAATACTAATCACAGAAAAGTAAGTCAAATCGAAAACAAACCTTCTGTGTTTATGTAATCTGTATGAAAAGAGAGCCATGTCAGAAGTCCGTGATTCAGCTCATTATCCGCTAATGCGGCCACGCCCACGGAGCCAGCGCTATTCAGACGCAAATTCAGAGGCAATACATGCATTCATCGTCTCAATCGTGTATTTATTGTCTTGAAAAGTGTTTATCTGGATGTAAAAGTCATGGTTAGGGAGCTCTAGAAGACATGCAGTTAGTTCCTGTTTTCTTTTCTTCTACAGATGAATTTTAGATGAGTTTTTGTTTCTTTAGCGCCCTCCGGCTGCAGTATGAATTGGAAACTCCATTCATGGAATAGCCTCTTCTTCTTTTAGATGAATTTGTGGACTAAAAATGCACAGAGAGCGCCCTCCGACTTCAAGGATGAATTGAAAACACCAGCGCTCATAGTAATGACAATGAATATTAAATAAATATAACTTCTCTGTATAGAAAATTGACATAAGAGAATCCAATATTTCTCCAAATGTGCATGCTTTTAAACTAAAAGCCTATATTCAGACTCTTTGCATCACAGAAATACATTATATTTTAAAGTATAATATAAAACCATTACTTTATATTGTAATAATATTTTTCTGTATGTTTCATATATCATGATGAGCTTGAGACATCACAGAAGGTTTTTTTCACAGCCTACCTGACTGAAATGCCTCATTAATATGCAAGTCATTTCAGCTCATTACTATCCAATTCTTTTGTCTTCTCAGGTGAGAATGGCCCATTTTTCAGTGGTGATTCACGCCTCCATGCATACTATGTTTCTTGGCAAAAAGTGTCTTACAAAAACTAAATCAATATATTGTTTTATATGAAGCAGTAGGCAGCATAATTTTTACATAATTTTTAAGCAAAAACTCTAGTCTACAACCTCCAATACCCAAAAGTCTTGTGAACACAGATTTAATATACTTATTTTGGCCTTATTTCAGTGACTTAAGTTTTTTGTTTTTTCAGTAACCACGCATAAACATTATTCCTTCAAAAACACAAACATGTACATACATGTTCCTCACATATTATTGTAGCATAGTTTGTGCTGAATACAGTGTAATGACACTTTTGTCATTTATATGTTTATGAACAACTGAAAAAAGCACAAATGTCAGAGCATGTCAAAACTTCTCCAGGCCCCAAATCAGCCTCAGACTCCAGAGGATTAAACAATGACGCAGCTAATATATGGATTTTTCAAAAAAACACATTTTGTGACGTGCTCAGTTTTTTGGCAGCATGAAGCTTTCATTACACCAATGAAATTGGCGAACGGGTTAGGTCAAACAAGTTTTTTGTTTACTGTTTAGATTAAATCGAGCGTGCTCAAACTTCCCATCATTCTGATTACGGTAGTCATTTTGTCACCCTCATCATGGCAAAGAGACGGAGACACGGGTTTCGAAAGGCTGGACTGCTGCGTGTTGAAGAGAGCTCAGCGGGGGATTTGCCTCCGGATGAAAGTGACGAGAGCGACAATGAAAACGATCCAATAAGGATTGCTAATGTGTCGTCATCATGACGTATTCCCTGTGGTGAACGCAAAGCATTTTGGGAATCCGCGGCACAAACATACATAAGGCGCCAGACTTCTTTGCATGGAGGGAAGAACGCAGTGTTCAAGATGCCGTCTACCTGCTGTGTTATACAGTAACTTCAAGTCGCTGCAGCAGGCCCAGGTCTTTTTTACAGATGTATGGGTCCAGGACCTGGAGATTGTAAAAGTGGGGCAGAAAACCGTCGTCCGTTCAAAGGTATGCTAATGTTTTAAGCACCACACTCCTCACCCTCTCTCATCTATCTGCGTGCAGTCAGCATTCAACAAACCAGCGTGTGTGAGTGTGTGTGAGATTTTGGTTGGGTGACAGTTGTAGGTTACAGTTTGACAAAAGCACAATGTTGCGTTTTATTGTGAGTGTACACAAATATAAGTAAACATTTTGCAGTTTGAAAGATATCCTGTATGAACAAAATGACAGAGTATGTTTTTATGTTTCCACTGTTCGATCGCGCCCGCGCCTCTCTCACACACACACACACACACACACACTCACACACGCTGGTTTGTTGAATTCTGACTGCAGATAGATGAGAGAGAGCGAGGAGTGTGGAGCTTAAAACATTAGCATACCTTTGAACAGACGACCCATCCATCTGCTGCAGCGACTTGAAGTTACTGAAAACTTTGTGTGTGTATGCACTAACACTTAATATCATGTAGTTGTATATGTGTGTTTATATATATATATATATATATATATATTTAATATGGGTGCTGGATGTTGGGCAACAGTTTGACGTCCCTTGACCAGCTCTGCTCTTAAGGATCCAGTCCTTTGATTCCCTTTATTTTCTCGTCATATCTCGTCTTTGCATTAGGATTTAGTTTTAGGCGGTATGGTCCGACAATGTTTTCTTTAGCCCACTGCATTTTGTAGGATTATATTCTGTTTTTCACGCTAATTTTTAATTATTTTCATGCCAGAACACTAGCCTGCTATGCCAGCCCATGTAAACGGGCCAAACATATCCATAATTCTTTGCGTTCTGATGACGTTGCCGCCCAGTTGGTCACATGTCTCAGCGATCTCTATATCGGATGAAGCAATTCTGAGGCTATTCAACTCCGACACCGAAGGAGATGACTTCAGTGGTTTCAGTGCACAGGAGGAGGAAGATAGTGACCAATGTCTTTCTTGGTAGACTACTGTTTACTGCTAATTTTTTATTTTTTGTTACAAGCTGTGTTTCGTTAAAGCCTATTTATTTTTGTTACAAGCTGTGTTTTGTTAAAGCCTGTGTAAAGTTCATTTGTTTCAGTGTACTGGTAGGCACCTGCGGCTTATAGACATGTGCGGCTTATTTATGTTCAAAATAATATTTTTAAAAAAATTTAGTGGGTGCAGCTTATATTCAGGTGCGCTCAATAGTCCGGAAATTATGGTAATAGCTACTTTCTGATCTGATCTGTTTTACCCCAGTGCAGCTCAAGGATGTGCTGATCGTCTTTCTGATATTATTAATTTTCTCAGAGAAAAAAGAAGCAAACTCACAACATTTGCTGTCTGAGAGCATTTCACTGGGAATCTGACTTGGGGGGTTTGTTAGTCTCTCTACTGTAGCAAAAAGAGTGCGGGTGTTGTTTAAGTTGCTGTTTGTAATATTTGAGAAAAAGATCTGTCTAGCTTTGTCTAGTTCCACATTGAAAGCATGAAGGATATCTTTATAGATGTTATAGTGGATTTCAAGTTTTGTCTTTCGCCAAATGCGCTCAGCTTTTCTGCATTGTCTTTTCATATTTTGCACTGCTGTTGAGTTTCTCCATGGTGCTTTTTGTCTGCCACTCTTCTTCCTGACTTTCACAGGAGCAATGTTATCAATAACATTCTGTACTTTTGAGTTAAAAGAATCAAGGAGAAAATCAACAGAGTCTGCAGATATGCTTGGTGTTAAAGATATAGCCTTCATAAACAGTACACTAGTATTCTCATTTAAGCATCATTTTTTGACCGAGATAGATCTAGCTTCAACAGTAGGAGAGATCAATATATCAAAGAAAATACAGAAATGATCAGATAGTGCTACATCCTTAATGACAATGGATGAAATGTTTAGACCCTTACTAATAATTAAATCTAGGGTATGTCCACAATTGTGTGTGGGTCCATGTACATGCTGAGTCAGATAAAATGTATTCAAAACTGTTAGTATTTCTTTTGCCACATTGGATTCTGCATTTTCTAAGTCAAAAGTTTGACGATGGACAAACCTAGTCTAGGCCAACCCTGTCTGTTACACAGAATCTCCGTAACGCATTCTTTAGAGAAGAGAGCAGGTAAGAGCGACTGTGAATGAACAGTAAGCAACTCAAACCCACGCATAGAGATGGGCATCCTGGAGAGCAGAACTCAGCTGAGTGCTATAAACCCCCGTATTGAGGGGAGTATAATCCACTCATCCTAGGATCTACTCAGTGTCTGACTAATGCACTGAGGAGGTTGTGCGCTAGAAACCCTGATACAGTGGAGCACAAACCAGCCTGGGGCTGATCTCAACGGGAGACTTCATAGAAGTCTACGACCAATGACCAGCTTAGGGAGCTAAGCACAATTACACAGACAACCCAAAGGGAAGTACGAAGCTTACCTAACAGATAGACCATACTGTCAAGTCAAGTCAAGTCAAATTTATTTATATAGCGCTTTTACAATTGGTAATTGTTTCAAAGCAGCTTTACATATTAGAAGCACAGAAAAAAGGGAAGTGGTTAAAAATAAGCTGTACAAACAAGCGTGGTAATATGTAACATATACAAGATGGTGCTACATTAAGCCAATGTCGGCTGACTCCCAGGGGTGGAAAAAACCCCCTAGGAGAAAAACCCAGCGTGCTAACACTGGGAAAAAAGTCCTAGGAGGGAAAAAACCCCTTGGAAGATATATATAATATATGTAAATGGATATGGAGATCAAAATCTGAATTATACATTTTTATTATAGAGATTAAAAATAGATTATATATAAATATATGTAAGCGGATACGGGGATTAAAAATCTGAATTATAGATGCAGCCAGAACTGGATCTGTAGGCCCATTGTCTCCTGGGCTACGTTGTAGTCAGGTCCAGACACAGGTTCTCCATCTGATCTGGATACGGCCTGGATCCAGCACCCGGCAAACCTCAGGATAAGCAGAGAGACAGATATTAGCGTAGATGCCATTCTTATTCTGATGTACAGGTATATCTAGTGTTATAGGAAATGTTCTCGGTTCCGGCCGACCTAATTATTGCAGCGTAACAATCCTTTAACGGATTTGAAAAATGTTAATGTATTGATAATGTGTTATGTGTATGCAAGAGCAAAGAGATGTGTTTTTAGTCTAGATTTAAACTGACAGAGTGTGTCTGCTTCCCGAACAATGCTAGGAAGATTGTTCCAGAGTTTAGGTGCTAAATAGGAAAAGGATCTGCCGCCTTCAGTTGATTTTGATATTCTGGGTATTATCAACTGGCCTGAATTCTGAGATCGCAATAAACGTGAAGGACTATAATGCATTAAGAGCTCACTTAGGTACTGGGGAGCTAAACCATTTAGAGCTTTATAAGTAAGTAGCAAGATTTTAAAATCTATACGATGTTTAATAGGGAGCCAATGTAATGTTGACAGAACTGGACTAATATGGTCATACTTTCTGGTTCTAGTAAGAACTCTAGCTGCCGCATTTTGGACCAACTGTAGTCTGTTTAAAAGCCGAGCAGAACAACCACCCAGTAGAGCGTTACAATAATCTAGTCTTGAGGTCATGAATGCATGAACCAACTGTTCCGCATTTGTCATTGAGAGCATATGTCGTAATTTAGATATATTTTTTAGATGGAAGAAGGCGGTTTTACAGATACTAGAAACATGACTTTCAAATGAAAGATTGGTATCGAAGAGCACACCCAGGTTCCTAACTGAGGACGAAGGTTTAATGGAGCACCCGTCAAGCGTTAGGGAGTATTCAAGGTTTTTTCGTGAGGAAGTTTTTGGTCCAAAGATTAGGATATCAGTTTTTTCTGAATTTAATAATAAGAAATTTCTTGTCATCCAGTTTTTAATGTCAGCTATGCATTCTGTTAGTTTTGTGAATTTGTAGGTTTCGTCAGGGCGCGAGGAAATATAGAGCTGAGTATCATCAGCGTAGCAGTGAAAACTAACACCATGCTTCCTAATTATCTCTCCTAAGGGCAGCATGTACAGAGTGAAAAGCAACGGTCCTAGTACTGAGCCTTGTGGTACTCCATATTGAACTTGTGAGCGATACGACATCTCTTCATTAACTACTACAGACTGATAACGGTCAGATAAGTACGATTTGAACCATGCCAAAGCAATTCCACTAATGCCAATATAGTTTTCAAGTCTTTTTAAAAGAATGTTGTGATCGATAGTGTCAAAAGCAGCACTGAGATCTAATAACACTAATAGAGAAATACAGCCACGATCGGATGATAAGAGTAGATCATTTGTAACTCTAACGAGAGCAGTCTCAGTACTATGGTATGGTCTAAATCCTGACTGGAAATCCTCACAGATTCCATTTCTTTCTAAAAAGGAGCACAGTTGTGTTGAAACTGCCTTTTCTAGTATCTTTGACAGAAAAGGTAGATTCGAGATTGGCCTGTAATTTACTAAATCTCTCGGATCTAGTTGAGGTTTTTTAATAAGAGGTTTAATAATAGCCTGCTTAAAGGTTTTTGGCACGTATCCTAGTGTTAAGGATGAATTAATTATATCAAGAAGTGGACCTACGACCTCTGGAAGCATTTCTTTCAGTAGTTTAGTCGGCATTGGGTCTAACATACATGTCGTTGATTTTGATGATTTGATAAGTTTAGATAATTCTTCCTCTCCTATAGCGGCGAATGATTCTAGTTTTACCTCAGGGACACTACAGTGCACTGTCTGAAGCGAAACTGTGGACGGTTGCATGTTTTTAATTTTCTCTCTAATATTATCAATCTTGCAAGTAAAGAAGTTCATAAAGTCATTACTGCTGTGCTCTATGGAAACGTCAGCAGTTGAATCTCTGTTTCTAGTTAATTTAGCCACTGTGTCAAATAAATACCTAGGATTAGGTAGGCACATAGTCATAGTCACATAGACATAAAGTCGTAGTTTTTTTTTATTTTTGGACCGAAATGTATTTTCGATGCTTCAAAAACTTCTAACTAACCCACCGATGTCACATGGACTACTTAGATGATGTTTTTATTACCTTTCTCAGTGTTTCCCACAGGATTTTGTGAGACTGTGGTGGGTGGACATCGGTCCCTCTAGGGTGGTCCGGGGGCATGCCCCCCCGGAGGAAAATTTTGTACGTTTTAAATTTAAATGCATAAATCTGGTGCATTCTGAGACCAAGTTAGGTGATTAGTTAAGTGATTAGATCAATGAAGAAACTTGTTCTCTTGTAAACAATTTTGTGTTTTAAAAGTAATTTATTTATTGGTGATGGTAAGGCACATTAGTCATGTACACAACATGTAGGCTAAATGATAGTTCATAAGTGGTTAAACATGTAGAGTATACATTTAAACCATTAAAAATATGTAGCAAAAGAGGTTACCTTTGTTGAATTAATTTATTAGTGGGGGCCTTTATCTATACATCTGTATTTGTGCAACTAATGGTCACTCTTTGACAATCCAGAATGCACTAAACACACTACTTCATTATAGAGAAAAACAACAAATTATTAAAAATATATAATTATAAGCTGACCAATAAATAAATAAATAAAAACTAGGTGACTATATTTGTTACGGTACACAGGAGGCAGACACAGATGTAACAGATAACGGTTGTTTTATTGACCACAGTAGAGCAGAGGAACACACACAGGTGAGTGAACTGGTTGTAGATAGGTTTGAGCAGGTAGTATGAGGTATAGTTACTGTCCTTTCTATTGCAGGTAGATACACGCTGGAGCTTGGAGATCGCTGGAGAACTTGGGAGCTGGCTGAAACACACCCACACAGCAGACGAGGCACACAGAGGGAAGGAGACACGCTGGAGACAGGTGAGTATATGAAGAGGAGTCCTTGAGGTAAGCATAACAGAGAGTATATGCGAACGAGACCGGACATAGAGTGCTGTGTGAGTGTGTGCTTTATAGTGCTGTTGATGAGTGGAGTAATGAGGTGCAGGTGGCGGTGATCAGTACTCTGGAGACAGCGTGTGTTGTGGTTGGGTGATGTTGGAACCTGACGTGTCTGTGACAGTACCCCCCCCCCTCCATGGCCTGCTCCAGAGGGCCGAGGACCCCGACCCCGTAGGGTGGTCGTCCTCTTCCCCGCAGTGCCGGTTTCTCAGGGTGACTGTCGTGGAATGTCTGGAGTAAGCTGGGGTCTAAGATGTCATTCCTTGGGACCCAGGAGCGCTCCTTGGGGCCGTATCCTTCCCAATCCACTAGATATTCCAGCTGACCACCACGACGCCGGGAGTCCAAGATCTCACGAACCTCATACGCAGCTCCGTCCTCCAGGATGAGTGGAAGGGGGAGTTCGGCGGGAGCCACGTCAGGTCCTGTGGGAAGAACAGAAGGGTGGTGAGCTTTCAGCAGTGACACGTGGAAAGTGGGGTGTATACGATACCCTTGTGGAAGACGGAGTTGATAGGTGACTGGGTTGACCTGCTTGACGATGGGGAATGGGCCAATGAACCTGGGACTCAGCTTTCTGCAGGGCAGATGCAGTCTGATGTCCCGGGTGGATAGCCAAACCATCTGACCGGGCTGGAAGACTGGGGTGTTGGAACGTCGGAGGTCGGCTACCATCCTGCGTCTGCGCAGGGCTCGTTGCAGTTGATGGTGTGCTGAGTCCTAGACCCTCTCGCTCTCTCGGAACCAGTAATCCACTGCCGGAACGTTGGAGGGTTCCCCATCCCAGGGGAACAGTGGGGGTTGGTAGCCGAGTACGCACTGGAACGGTGTGAGCCCTGTAGTTGACTGCCGGAGAGAGTTTTGGCCGTACTCGGCCCAACCCAGGAACTGGTTCCAAGAGTCCTGGTGGTCATGACAGAAGGTACGGAAGAAGCGGCCAATCTCCTGCACCTTCCTTTCCGTCTGCCCGTTCGACTGCGGGTGGTATCCAGAAGTCAGGCTGACGGCCACACCTAGGAGGGAGTAGAACGACTTCCATACTCTGGATATGAACTGGGGTCCTCGGTCGGAGACGATATCTTCTGGTATTCCGAAGTATCTGAAGACTTGGTTGAAGAGTATTTCGGCAGTCTCCATGGCAGTGGGTAATCCTGGAAGTGGAATCAGACGGCATGATTTCGAGAAGCGATCCACAACAACTAGGATGGTGGTATTTCCTTCTGGCACAGGGAGATCAGTAATGAAATCCACTCCTAGGTGTGACCATGGGCGATCTGGAACGGGCAGCGGAAGGAGTTTCCCAGCTGGCAGATGACGAGGAGACTTGGAGATGGCACACTCCCGACAGCCCTGCACGTACCTTCTGACATCCGAAGCCATCCCTGGCCACCAGAAGCGTTCTTTTAGCAACGAGAGGGTTTCATTGACCCCCGGGTGACCAGTGCCAAGTGACGTGTGAGCCGAGTGATTGGTGGGAGTGCGTCGTGTCCGTGGAATGTACAGCAAGCCAGGTGGACAGCCCGGCGGAGGATTCGTAGAGGCATTGGAGGAGGGGATGGTCTCTTCTGACCAGGTAATTGGACTCACGATGAGAGAGCTCGGGATGATGGGTTCAGGTTCTTCAGTCTTTTCCTCAGGAGCATGGAGACGGGAGAGAGAGCGTCTGCCTTCACGTTTTTGGTACCTGGGCGGTAGGAGATGGTGTAATTAAAGCGGGAGAAGAACATGGCCCAGCGAGCTTGTCTAGGGTTCAGTCTCTTTGCTGACCGAAGATATTCAAGGTTTTTATGGTCTGTCAGTACCAGGAACGCGTGCTTGGCTTCCTCCAGCCAATGCCTCCACTCTTCCAAGGCAAGCTTCACAGCAAGAAGTTCCCTGTCACCGATGGAGTAGTTGACTTCCGCCGGGCTGAGCTTGCGGGAGAAGAAGGCGCATGGATGGAGTCTACTTGGCGTCCCCTGCTGCTGCGACAACACCGCTCCCACTCCAGTTGTTGAGGCATCCACTTCGACGACTAATTGTTTCTCTGGGTCTGGATGTACGAGTAAGGGAGCGGTAGTGAAGGCTTCCTTGAGTTGGTTAAAGGCGATGGTGGCTGCTGGGTTCCAGGACAGAGACTTGGGCTTATTGCGGAGCAGGCTGGTAAGTGGATGGGTAATGGAACTGTAACCTTTGATGAACCGTCTGTAAAAGTTGGAGAATCCGAGGAAGCGCTGGAGTTCTTTTATGGTGGTGGGTTCTGGCCAGTTGGTGATGGACTCCACCTTCCTCTCGTCCATCCGGATGCCACTGTGGTCTATGTTGTAACCCAGGAAAGAGACGGAGGATTGGTGGAATGAGCACTTCTCTGCCTTGAGGAACAGGTTGTACTGACGAAGATGGGTGAGGACCTCCGCAACGTGTTGGCGATGTTCGGCCTGGCTCCGGGAGTATATGAGTATGTCGTCGATGTAGACTAGGACAAAGCGGTGGAGAAACTCCCGGAGCACCTCATGTATGAAATCCTGGAATATGGAGGGGGCGTTGACCAGTCCATACGGCATAACCAGATATTCGTAGTGGCCAGTAGGGGTGATGAAGGCGGTCTTCCACTCGTCCCCCTCACGTATCCGGATGAGGTTGTACGCGCTGCGGCGGTCCAGCTTCGTAAACACAGTGGCACCACGGAGATGTTCCAGGGCCGCTGGGACGAGAGGAAGGGGATACCTGAACTTGACTGTTATTTTGTTGAGTGAGCGATAATCAATGCATGGCCGCAAGCCTCCGTCCTTTTTAGCCACGAAGAAGAAACTGGAAGCAGCAGGGGAAGTAGACGGCCTGATGTAACCTTGGGCGAGGGCTTCCTTGATGTAATCCTCCATGGCCTTCTCCTCCGGGATGGAAAGTGGGTATATCTTACCCTTTGGCACTGGTTCACCCGGAAGCAGGTCGATGGCACAGTCCCATGGCCGGTGTGGAGGCAGCTTGGAAGCCCGTTGCGGGCAGAAGACATCGCTGAAGGGGTGTAACACTTGGGAATGTCGACGGAGCGTTGTTCGACTGGACTTTCGATGGACGTGGCGCAGAGAGAGAGGTCAGGCAAAGGAGATGGTGGAACAGGAAGTTCAGCCAGACAGCGAGAGAAGCATGTGTCACCCCACTTCAGGATTTCGCCCGTTTTCCAGGAGATGGTAGGGTTGTGCTGCTCCAACCAGGGGCGCCCCAGAACCACGTCAGCGGTGGAGTCCTCCAGAGCCAGCATATGAGCCTCTTCTCGGTGTAGTAAACCAACTTGAAGTGTTACTGGTCCAGCCACGGTGCGGACGCGCTTACGGCTCAGGGGTCTGCCGGTTATTGAGCTGATCTTGTAGATGGTCGGAGACGGAGTGGTCTTGAGACGTAGTTGGCGACAAATGGCACCGGAGACGAAGTTGCCGGCTGACCCCGAGTCGATGAGCGCGACCACCGAAAGGGAGACAGCAGCGGCAGTAAGATTGACGACAGTAGTGAGTGGTTTCATTTTATGAGTAGCAGGAATAATAGCACTCACCAGGGGTCACGGCGGTCGTGTGGGGCATGCTGCAATCACATGTCCAGGGTCTCCACAGTAGAGACAGAGATGAAGGGTCAGCCGGCGGCGGCGTTCTTCAGAAGATAGACGAGAGTTCTCCACTTCCATTGGTTCTTGGGCTGGTTCTGGAGTGCTGACGGGTTCGGATCGGCAGAGGAGCACGTTGGAGAGGGACTGGTCCTGGTGCTCTTGGATGCACGCTTGCATTCGAGCGGCGCAGCGAATGGAGAGCTGGATGAACTTTTCAAGGCCGATGGAGTCCTCGCATGCAGCGAGATGCAGCCGCACCCGAGGTTCTAATCCTTGACGATAAGTTGTTATCAGGGCTTGTTCATTCCATCCGCTGAGTGCTGCAAGCGTTCTGAATTGCAAAGCATAATCGTAAATGGACATTGATCCTTGTTTTAAATTATAAAGTTTCTCACCAGCTGAAGAATCCGTGATCGGTTTCCCGAACACCTCCCGGAAGTGGGAAATAAACGCAGAGTAGGATTGGGTTACAGCGCCCTGCTGGGACCAGATGGAGTCGGCCCATTTTAATGCTTTGCCGCTGAGCTGAGAAATGATGAACGCTATCTTGGATGTGTCACTCGGGTACAGGTGCGGCTGCATCTCCAGGACCAGTGAGCATTGCAGCAGGAATCCGCTGCAATCCTCCGCCGATCCTGAGAAGGGCGCCGGTTTGGCCATGGGACTGGCGTACGGTGGCAACGAAGGAGGACTGTTGACATTGTCGGTGGTGTTCGCTGGTGCGGGTGAAGGGACAGTGACTGGAGATGGCGGTGATGGATTGATGGATAATGTGCGCCGAAGCGCATCCACAAGTTCCTGAAAGGGATCCGGCTGGCTCATACTGGGTCTGCGGTGTTGGTCCGGTCTTCTGTTACGGTACACAGGAGGCAGACACAGATGTAACAGGTAACGGTTGTTTTATTGACCACAGTAGAGCAGAGGAACACACACAGGTGAGTGAACTGGTTGTAGATAGGTTTGAGCAGGTAGTATGAGGTATAGTTACTGTCCTTTCTATTGCAGGTAGATACACGCTGGAGCTTGGAGATCGCTGGAGAACTTGGGAGCTGGCTGAAACACACCCACACAGCAGACGAGGCACACAGAGGGAAGGAGACACGCTGGAGACAGGTGAGTATACGAAGAGGAGTCCTTGAGGTAAGCATAACAGAGAGTATATGCGAACGAGACCGGACATAGAGTGCTGTGTGAGTGTGTGCTTTATAGTGCTGTTGATGAGTGGAGTAATGAGGTGCAGGTGGCGGTGATCAGTACTCTGGAGACAGCGTGCGTTGTGGTTGGGTGATGTTGGAACCTGACGTGTCTGTGACAATATTATTCAGCAGCAAAAAATATGCTGGCCTAATTCTTGAAAAAAACTTTGCACAGTAATTTTATAAAATCCAAATGTTAATAAAAAGTTTAAAATTACTATTTGTATTACGAAATAAAAAAAATATATATATATTTATATTAGATTTATATTTATATGTAAAAATTATATGTATTTATATTAATGTAAGATTAAAAGACATTTATTTTAAATGTATTGTGCAGATTATTAATGGGGCAACAAGCTATAGATACGACAGAACAAAATAGGCTATTAATAATCTTTCAGTGTGCAAAACCATGATAATATGAAACGCTTCAAAACAGCAGCACAAACCGCTTTATGCGCATCCGGCTGCAGAATGATGTGCTTGAAGCAATATGGAATCGCAGTGCACAGTTGCGCTGTGCATTGAAAAGGTCACGGCACAAAGAGAATCCCTGTGTATATCTACATCTAAGTTAACAGTTTATTGATCATATGTTTCTTCTCACTTTTAAATTCCAGTTATCGTGCGTGTGACGCGAATTCACACGCCTTGTATTGTGCGATCTAACAGACACCCTGTAGCCAGTATGATGACATCATTCAGAAACAGCAATAAACTCCAGCAAGATAAAGTCATTTTATGCAAATCCACAGTCCTTTATCTACATATCAAGTATTATAATGGGAATATATTATATTGCAGAGTTTTACCGTGCATGCTGCTGACTGCCGTTACCGAAAACGACGCACTGTGAGAATGATTGACAGCTGCAGCGGAGGGAAGACAAGTTTCCGTGAACTTAAATTTAACAATGCACATATTCTTCTATCCCTCACATGAAGCTATGAAATGGCTTCAGATGAGTTTGAATATAGTGCACGAAAACTTAATTGGTGCTAGTCTATTTCTTTTGCTCTATGACTCCCACTTTTGCCATATGAAAGAGCGCAATTATCAGACAGCTATTTAAATATCGTGACAAGCCTAATTTCCATTTCATTTTGAGACTGTGGCGGGACAAATTAGAATGTGGCGGGCCACTGTTTTGCCTGCCCAAATAAAAAAAAATAATTAAACACATGAACTTCCCTTCTATTTCTGCTAAATTTTGGTCCATAAATGAAATAAACCAACGTAAAAACTTCCCCCAAAGTATTACACCACTCTTCCAATTTGTAAAAACAAATTGTGGTAGTGACTCTAAATCTGTACACCAGCATCGGGCAATAACGTTATAATCTCGTTCACTGTAGAGAAAGCTGCTTATGTAGCCTGCAGGAAAAGTAACCGTAAAGACACTGAATTAAACATAAATGCAGCTTTTAAGTCTTTATCAGCTTTTCTGCATTTATACTGGCCCTAATAATCATCACATATTCATTTACCGCATTTCTGTAAATCCGTTTTTATGAATGAATGATGACTTACTAGCCGTTGCTCTGGTCTTCATAAACAGCCGCTAGCGGCACCTGCTGGTGAAGTCGACTAACAGCAGATGGAGATCATGCATCGGTACTCTACTGCTTTTCCTGCAGTTCGCGGAGGTGAAATGTTGAATTTTCTGCCGAATTTGAATTACTGAATTTGTGGAAGCGAATTTGTAAAGTGAAGTAAAATGGACTGAAAATTGCTAGTAGAATTTTATAGGTTGTATTTTTAAACAGAATGAATATTTTGTAAGTGAACTCTGAAAGGTGAATAAATTATTGAATTTTTAATAATGGAAATGTGTGAAATATTTTTAATTGAAATATTCACAGCTTAAATATACGACCATGTTGAATTTCAGCCCATAAAAATGCAAGCCTTAAAAATACAATGCATCTAAATGCAAGCACAGATAATGTAATGCATATTATTTTCAATTATTGCAATTCAACAAGCTTTTTATTTCAAAAACATTTGGCATTGATTTACTTCCATAGTCCACTATTAACAGCAAACATGATTTTTGTGATCTCATGCATGCATGTATTTTTGTACATCATGTGAAGAAAATTTTGTACAGGCCTATATTTTAAATTACAGTACCGGTCAAAAGATTGGACACATTACTATTTGTAATGTTTTTGAAAGAAGTCTCATGATCATCAAGCCTGCATTTATTTGATCAAAAATACAGAAAAAAAACAGCAATACTGTGAAATATTATTACAATTTAAAATAATGTTTTTCTATTTTAATATACTTTTAAAAAATAATGCATTTCTGTGATGCAAAGCGTTTAAACATTCATATTACCTCTATGGTATTTTATATATTATATATAGAGCCTAAATGTTAATGCATTAATGCATGTTTAATAAATTGCTAACACATTTTATTTCCATATTTGTTATGTATTTCAGTCGATTTCACTCATCTCAGTATAGCAATATAGTTTGTGAATAGCCAATATGGCAATTTACTAATGTAAGTTGAGTAGTAAACGAAACCGCACATCAATTCCCCATTAATTCACACTGAGACACACAAAACTTGCAGGATTCATATTTAAACAGTCTTTTTGCGGTTTAATATTCACAGACACTATATCGCGATTAGAATAAAGAAAAATTTACCATTCACAATCATCAGCTTGATCTAGTTGATCCTCGAAATGAAAGTGAAACCAGTCATGTTCATGAGGCAAATCCTTTTAAAATTATTCCTCACCGCATCTCAAAATGATGAAAAGTACATGAAACTGACTAAACTTAATGCGTTTTTTTAAACTTAATGCGACTAAACTTAATGTCTCTCTTTTCATACAGATTACATAAACATAGAATACTTGTTTTCAATTTGACTTACATGATTTAAAACCTGACATTTCAATGTTTCTTTCGACATATGTCTCATTTTTGTGTCATTAGTATCCACCAAGTTACAGTTTATTTTCTGAGGACTATCAGAATAGACTTCATTCAGAGAGACTGTGTCTCGCGCATCATGATAGTTTCCTTTATTTTGCAAAAAGCACAATATATTGTTTTTACTCTGAGTGTACACAAATAAAAGAAGACATTTTACTCTTAATTTTTAAAACTCTTAATTGTATGTCCAAAATTGATGGAGTATTTTGAGTCTCTTTCACACTGATAAGAAAAAAAGCAAGGTGGTATCGCTGACGCAACCGCCGATTCGGGGGGGTTAATGTGTAAAATAATTAGACTAAGTTTGATATTTGCATGTCTCACCCATTTGAATTAAACTATCCTGATGCAATTTGTGGAGGCTCCCAGTGATCTTTGCTGATGTTGTCTTGAGAGAGAACCAGTTGGATTCAGAGGATTTTTAGTGAATGGAAAAACAAGGCCGCAGCCTGGCACATGCTTGGGGGTCTTCAGAAAATCTCTAGTTCAGCATCATCTTCACAAAAGAGTTTCTTAGTAAAAAAAGACACTGTGATCTTGTGATCAGTGATTTTTAAAGTGTGAAGATGTCACAGACTTTGGAGGTGACTGAGCCAATAAGGAGTTGTTCCTTCGGAGGGAACTTTTTACGACTCTTTGTCCTCTAGCAGGATATTAGCTTAAGACATTGGATTGGGTGTTCAAGAGAAGAACCTTTAAGATTCTTATAATACTACCAGACACCTGGTTCTGCCATTGTGTTAGCTTCATTTGGGATTTTAGTTGCAGTTTTGGGAGGATGGGTTCACAGAACTTTGTTGGGAGAGTGAGTCTGGATTATTCATAAATATAATGAGTAATTGTGTGTCTGATTGGTCCAGACGCTGCATATTAAACTTGGTAACATCAACCTAAAACACAGGCATAAAGGCTATTATACTGCCTAGCAGTAATGAACAATAGTGCCAGCTACACAGAAAATATGTATCCCCTAAAAGGACTTTGTCACTTATGCATAACACACAGATTTTTTTGGTCTTTCAGTTATTAACAAAATGTGCATTAAAAATTACCAGAAACTTTAGAAAACACATTTGGATGTACAATGTTTTTTTTATTTTATTTTATTTTATTTTATTTTTTTATTTTATTTTATTTTATTTTATTTTATTTTATTTTATTTTATTTTATTTTATTTTATTTTATTATTTTATTTTATTTTATTGAGTTTTATTTTATTGAGTTTTATTTGTTTTTCCTAGTTTAAAATGAACTCACAATGGAGCCTTGACAGCATGTGACCTAGCATGCTAAATGTCTCCTTCACTTCCTTTGTTGGAAATCTCAGAAGCATAGACCAGGAGACTTTGGGATCTCTTGAAGCAGAAGTTACTCTTTATTGAGAAACACGCTGTGTGTCGCTGTGGTCATCCAAAATCTAACTAAGGCAGTGACTTGGTAGTTCATATACATTCAAGGGGGAGGGATACATAGAGCAGAGGTGTGGACAATCTAAACAAAGCATGCAAATGCAGTACAGGAGCCCATCAGCCCATTCCCTACATTTCCCAGCCATGATCTAATCAGCATAAATGTGTCATTCAAATGCATAGGTGCTAATCCAATCAGTCTGGCAGTATCACCTATACCTTTACATTATCATAGAGACAAAAGCACTGCTGTATCTTGAGCTTGTCCTGCCAAATGGTCAGGATGTAGGATCCGCAGATCTTAAACAGATTCTTAAATTTGTAATTCCACACCTTGTTGCCAAAAATGTTAAGCACATGACCCATACTGTAGTTCCCTTTCAGTCGGTCACGTTCGACGTACGTCAGTAGTGACCGACGAATTGGGATATCGCTAGAGAGCCCTATCAGCTTCGAGTGAACTAAAACAAGCCAATGGAATTGGCGTGCGATATTTGCATAATGCGCACCACCTCCGACAGGTGTATATAAATAGGAAGCAGATGCAATCGCACTCTGTCTTTCGCTTCGGAGCCAACAGTTGGTGTCCAGCTTCAGACTTCACAAGAGTGAAACTAAACAGCCTTGGAGATTCAGCGTCTGTTTGTGTTGGCGTTAAGGCACAACAGCGAGGTCGCGAGCTTCCCGGGGAGCCTGAGCTTAAGCTCTCAACTGCTGTTTTAACAGCAACTGAATTCCCATATAAAACGCAGTTGTCTGTTGCGATTTGGGCTGGTTCCTCCCGGTGTGTTCGGGGAGTGGTGTACCTGAACACATCGCGTCACTCCCTGTGTGCTTCAGCACGAGAGAGCTGACTCTTCCCCTTCTAAAAGAGCTTCACAGACAGACACTGCGTCTTTTTCAAGACGTCATTCTGTCTGTGCGTTTCTGGAGGCGGTCGTTTCCTATCCTCACTGACGGCCACAATCACTTTCTCTCATGTCTGCTTAGCGTGCTGAGACTGTGTTTGTGGGTGGTTCATATTCTCTTATGAGAATATGCCCACGTCGGCGCGTTGTTTGTCTCGCCTTTCTCGTAAGGGCTTGAGCGTTCAGCGCGCCGTGTGCCGTCGAGCTGCCGGCTGACAGCGCGCGTTGCCATGGCAACCCTGCGCGTCGTCTGCCGCTCTAGATGCACGGTCGAGACTCGAGCGCCTTTAATGAGGTGGAGTCCCCTCACTTATTCCCCGATCTAGTTTATTTTTCTGAATAAGAAAAATACTACTTTGGTTAATAAGCCTGGGTGACCAGAGGATCACAGTGGGGCTATACCCGCCGAGCCATTCTCCGTGGGCCCCCCACTCCTCTAGTGCATCGCAAACATGTTGTGACTATGTCCGTGGGTGGTTCATGTTTAATAAAACATGGCCACGTCGGCGCCCAGTGCGCCGTGTGTCGTCCAGTTGGACGGCCACGTTCACTGTCCAACATGGCTGGTAGCTTCTGCTTGGATTGCTGGTCTTTCTCATGAGGGACCTAGCGTCTTAGTCGGAGCTCCAGCAGAGGATCAGATGTCGACTGCTACATTGGAGAGAGTATTGTTGGGCTCTGAAAATGAAGATGATGCTGAGCGTCCCACAGTCGTGATGTGCTCATGCTGAATCAGATTCAGACTTGACAACCATGCTTTCCCGGGCCCCTGGGGGCGTTGTGTGACGCGCACTCGCCTTGCCCCGCCCCCTGTGCCCGGACGTGCATGGAAAAACTTGGCAGTTTTGTAGCCTCTTTGGTGTTAAATATGGAACGCCAAGGGGGCCATAATCTGCATTACAAGTTTTTTCTCTCTCACTACCCTTTAGGGTGGGGTCGCAGTGCTACGGGCACACCACCTCTGCCCTGCATGGGTCTTGGCCCCCGGCAAGTCCGTGGTAGGCCAAAGCACTCATTGCATGTGGGTAGTTCTGAGTCAGGGTTGAGCTACGCATGATGCAGGTCATAGCGCAGGCCTCTGGCCAGACAATGTCCACCATGGTGGTCCGGAAACACCCCTGGCTGGTCTTGCTGGGATGTGTCATCGTCAAGTACACTTTCTCGATGTGCTCATCTCACAAGCTGGCCTAAAACCCAGCCCGCTCTCCCCGCAGCCAACCCAGTTGGTTAGCAGGAGGCGGTCCTGGGGATATGGTGACCTGCAGCTGAAGTAAACAGTTCTTTCCCCGGAGGAGGGCCGGGTGGAGATTTCTGGTCTGTTCCGCCGCTGGCTCTCCGGAGTCCAGCGGTACCCACGAATAGAACTGTTATCTGATCCTCCAGGTCCCAAGAGGGTGTGGCTGGTAGTGTGCAAGGCCCCCCCTTGCCACTCTCAGCCCTCTCTCACTTCACCAGCAGGTTCCAGTGTGGTGGTTCAGGCCGCACCCCATGTGCCGTCTCCCATTCACACTGCTACCTCGCAGAGTCTGACCACACTCCGGGCCGCTCCCATGCCGTCCGAGTCGGGTCCCCGTACTCTGCTTGCGGCTGTCAGCGTGCGAGGCCCTGCCTTGTCACGCGCAGCCCCCCCTCACATCGCCAGCAGGTGGCAGTGTGATGGTGCAGGCCGCGCCCCGTGCGCCGTCTCCCATAAGCACTGCTGCCTCGCAGAGTCTGATCACACCGTACTCTGCCTCGCTGCCCCACCCCCGGTGCGTCTGTGGTGCCTTTGGTCCCGCTGGCTCGGTGTCTGGAAGCGTGGATAGTGCTCCCCAGCCTGTCCAGCTGGATCATTCGTACCATCAGACTCGGCTATGCGATTCAGTTTGCCCGGCGTCCCCCGGTTTTCAGGGGTGTCCACTACACTCAGGTGTCACTGGACAACGCACCTGTTCTCCGGGCGGAGATTGCTGTCCTCCTGGCGAAGGATGCAATCGAGCCGGTCCCTCCAGCCGATATGAAGTCGGGGTTTTACAGCCCCCTACTTCATTGTACCAAAAAGGGCGGTGGGCTATGGCCAATCCTGGATCTGTGCGTCTTGAACCGGTACCTTTACAAGTTGCCGTTCAAGATGCGCAGAAACGCGTTTTCGAATGCGTCCGTCCCCGGGATTGGTTTGCAGCGATCGACCTGAAGGACGCGTACTTTCATGTCTCGATTCTGCCTCGCCACAGACCCTTTCTATGGTTTGCGTTCGAGGGTCGAGCATATCAGTACAAAGTCCTACCCTTCGGGCTGGCCCTGTCGCCCCGCTTCTTCACGAAGGTTGCGGAGGCGGCCATTGTTCCCCTCAAGGAACAAGGCGTTTGTATTCTCAACTACCTCGACGACTGGTTGATCCTGGCCAGCTCGCGAGCGCAGTTGTGCGAACACAGGGATATGGTTTTAGCTCACCTCAGCCGGTTGGGGCTTCGGGTCAACTGGGACAAGAGCAACTCTCCCCCGGGCAGAGGATCTCTTGTCTCGGTCTCGAGCTAGACTCGGTCGCCCGGACTGCGCGCCTCACCGAGGAACGCATCCAGTCGGTGTTGACCTGCCTGAGCACGCTCAAGCGCAGGACAGCGGCCCCACTGAAAGTATTTCAGAGGCTCCTGGGGCATATGGCATCTGCAGCCGCGGTAACGCCGCTCGGATTGCTCCATATGAGGCCGCTTCAACACTGGCTCCGCGGCCGGGTCCCGAGATGGGCGTGGCAGCACCCTCATCCGGTGGTCGGATCCTTCGTTCCTGCGGGCCGGAGTACCCCTCGAACAAGTGTCCAGGCATGCTGTGGTCTCCACAGACGCCTCTGCCACGGGATGGGGGGCCACGTACAACGGGCATGCAGTGTCGGGTCTTTGGACGGGGCCTCAGCTGCATTGGCATATCAATTGCCTGGAGTTGCTAGCAGTACGTCTTGCACTGGGCCGCTTCAAGGAGCTGCTGTCAGACAAGCACGTACTGGTCCGCTCGGACAGCACTGCGGCCGTTGCGTACATCAACCATCAAGGTGGTCTACGCTCCCGTCGCATGTCGCAACTCGCCCGCCATCTCTTGTTGTGGAGTCAGAAGCATCTGAGGTCCCTTCGGGCCACTCATGTCCCAGGTGTGCTCAACCGTGCAGCCGACGAGCTGTCACGGCAGCCTCCACTTGCGGGCGAGTGGCGGCTCCACCCCCCGGCGGTTCAGCTGATTTGGCAGCATTTCGGCGAGGCCCAGGTAGACCTGTTTGCCTCCCCAGAAACTGCCCACTGCCAGTGGTTCTATTCCCTGACCGGCGGCACGCTCAGCACGGATGCCCTGGCACACAGCTGGCCCCAGGGTCTGCGCAAATATGCGTTTCCCCCAGTGAGCCTTCTCGCACAACTCTTGTGCAAGGTCAGGGAGGACGGGGAGCAGGTCTTGTTAGTGGCGCCGTACTGGCCCACTCGGACCTGGTTCTCGGACCTCACACTCCTCGCGACAGCCCCTCCCTGGCCGATTCCTCTGAGGAAGGACCTCCTGACTCAGAGACGGGGCACCCTATGGCACCCGCGTCCCGACCTGTGGAACCTCCACGTGTGGTCCCTGGACGGGATGCGGAGGTTCTGAGTGATCTCCCGCAAGCGGTCGTAGACACCATCACTTCCGCTAGAGCTCCCTCTACTCGGAGCCTCTATGCGCTGAAGTGGAACCTATTCGTTGAATGGTGCGCCTCTCGCCGAGAGGACCCCCGATTATGCTCGGTCAGATCCGTGCTTTCCTTCCTGCAAGAAGGGCTGGAGCGAAGGCTGTCTCCCTCCACCCTGAAGGTGTATGTTGCCGCTATCGCTGCACATCACCACGCAGTTGAGGGTAAGTCCCTGGGGAAACACGATCTGATCATCAGGTTCCTGAGGGGGGCAAGGAGACTGAATCCTCGCCCTTCCTCCGTACCCTCTTGGGATCTGACCCTGGTTTTCACAGCTCTCCGGGGTCATCCCTTTGAGCCTTGCAATCAGTCAACCTGAAACTAATGTCTCTTAAAACGGTTCTTCTGGTTGCATTGGCTTCCCTTAAGAGGGTAGGGGATCTGCATGCATTTTCGGTCGACGAAGCGTGCCTAGAATTCGGGCCCGGTGATTCTCACGTCATCCTGAGACCCCGGCCTGGATATGTGCCCAAGGTTCCTACCACTCCCTTCAGAGATCAGGTAGTGAACCTGCAAGCACTGCCTTCGGAGGAGGCAGACCCATCCCTAGCTTTGCTCTGTCCCGTCCGCGCTCTGCGTGTGTACGTGGACAGAACGCGAAGCTTCAGGACCTCAGATCAGCTCTTCGTCTGTTACGGAGGCCAGCAGAAGGGAAAGGCTGTCTCCAAGCAGAGGATGGCCCACTGGATAGTGGATGCCACCGCCTTGGCGTACGATTCCCAAGGCGTGCCTTGCCCGCTTGGGTTGAGAGCCCACTCCACCAGAGGAGTGGCCTCTTCCTGGGCGCTGGCTCAGGGCGCCTCGCTGACAGATATCTGTAGAGCTGCGGGCTGGGCGACACCTAACATGTTCGCTAGGTTTTATAGCCTACGTGTAGAGCCGGTATCTTCCCGTGTACTCGCTTCCACTAGCCGGTAGACGCGTTGAACCCGCTCTAAGTGTCGGCTTGCAATGCCATTCCCGCCCCCTGGGCCGGATACGTGCATATTTTTTACTCCAGTCGTGTTCCCCGCTTGGCGAACCCTGTCGAGTTCCTCCGCCTCCCCCTTCGGCTCGGACATTGCGGAGTGTCTGATGCCAGGCCTACATCCGTCCCTGACGTTGTCTGTTGGCTGGGTTCCATATGTCGTGACTCCTCTACGTGAGCGGTCCCATATGTGTAATTGTCCACGGTTTAAAACTCCCTACGGCGAGTCCGTGTCTTTCCCTTAGCAGAGCCAGCTCTGCTGTCACCTGTCAGATGAGTCTCCCCCTACCCAGGTGGAGCCATCCCAGGGACTCCATATGCATACTGCCCCCCGGGCCAGTCCATATGTGTATTCTCCACGTAAACTCCTCCCCCTTTGTTTAGGTAGTGGCCTCCGCAGCGTCCCCTACGGGTTCGCTTCCCCAGTGTAGTCTAGTTTACTTAGTGGGTATGTCGGAACAGCAGTAGACTCTCTCGGCGTAAGCTCGCCCCCTTCACCGTCCCAATTGGTGCGACGGGTGGCTAGAGCTTGCACTGGGCACTGGAAGGGGTTTCGTAACTGTGGCGCTTTATTTGGGATCCCAATTCGTCGGTCACTACTGACGTACGTCGAACGTGACCGACTGAAAGGGAACGTCTCGGTTACGTATGTAACCCTTGTTCCCTGAAGGAGGGAACGGAGACGTACGTCCCGTCGCCACAGTTTCTGTACCCTCGCTGTTGTGCGGACACCAGTTGTCTCCTCAGCGAAAAACAGAGTGCGATTGCATCTGCTTCCTATTTATATACACCTGTCGGAGGCGGTGCGCATTATGCAAATATCGCACGCCAATTCCATTGGCTTGTTTTAGTTCACTCGAAGCTGATAGGGCTCTCTAGCGATATCCCAATTCGTCGGTCACTACTGACGTACGTCTCCGTTCCCTCCTTCAGGGAACGAGGGTTACATATGTAACCGAGACGTTTTTTTTTGTTTGTTTTGTTTTTTGTTTTTTTGCTGAAGGCGATGTCATGTGATAATACTAAAATGCTAATTTTTTTGGTTGAATATTATTGGATTTTAAAAGTGATTTTCTCTGGTTTATTTATAAATGACATTATAGCTGGTGTTACCACCAAGCTTGGTGAAAATGCTGGAGTAAACTAAGACTTTTTCCCACTTTTGTCTTTGATTAGTTATATAACCTTGATTTATGGGAGTATCTGTATAGTGTGTGATAGAATGAAGGTGTAAGGGGACTGTGCAAAAAATTAAACATATAAGCTGTAATTTTTAAAAATGTTGGTAACACATTGGTTGTTCAATTTGTTGTTCTGAATATGTTCAATACAAAAATCAATCACAATTAAAAGGTTTAATCCATTGCCAGCCCTAATCTTACATGTATTGCTTTCTTACAGAGGAACTATTAGTCTGGACAGAGGAAGAATGCAGGAATTTTGAACAAGGATTAAAGGCTTACGGAAAAGACTTTCATTTTATCCAGGCCAACAAGGTAGTGCTCATTTTATGGCATTCATAATAACAAGTTTAATCCAATCAGTATATCACTTCATTTGCACTTGATGAATGTCAATCCATATTGGCCACCTCACATTCCCATATTGACATTTCATTATTGCCGATAAATATAATTACTGGAGAAAAAAAAGTGGGGCTTTTAAATGTGTCTAGCAGTTATCTCTGCTATATAAGTATATGGACTACTAGATGTGGCAATTCAAACCTTATTTAGTGTTTAGCAAACCTTATCCAATTTCAGGTCAGAACTCGGTCCGTCGGAGATTGCGTGGCTTTTTATTACATGTGGAAGAAATCAGAGCGGTATGATTTCTTTGCGCAACAAACTAGGCTTGGAAAAAGGAAATACAACCTTCACCCAGGAGTAACGTAAGTATACATTTTGCCTAGTCTTGATGGACTAACAAAAGTTAGATCATTGTTTATTAACATTTTAGTAGATTTATACAATAGGCCTGCATGACAGTGGTTAAACTGATATGATTATTTTGCTCAAAACTAATATCAAATAAACTCATTTGTTCTCTTTAGCTTTTAACACATGCTAATGTTGTTCTTTGTAATGTTTTGTTATTGTCATGCTCCTGTATAGCACTTTGTTCAGTGTTGTGCCTTATGAACAAAGAACAAAGAATTAGAACCAGAAAACTTGAATAACATTATAAGTGAACAAGGAAAATATTTAAATAATTAAAAAGTCAAAAAATGCCATGACCCCTTTAAAGGGTTAGTTCACCAAAAATGAAATTTATGTCATTACTCACCCTCATGTCGTTCCACACCCATAAGATCTTCATTCATCTTCAGAACACAAATTAAGATATTTTGATGAAATCCGAGTTTTTTTTATCCTCTATAGAACACAACGAAATTACCACATTCAAGGTCCAGAAAAGTAGTAAAAACATAGTTAAAATAGTCAACGTGACTACAGTGGTAGCAATGAGAATACTTTTTGTGTGCAAAAACAAAACAAAAATAACGACTTTATTCAACATATCCGTCTCTCCACTGTCATTCTCCTATGCTATTTATGCTGCAGCGCTTCCAGGTTCTACCTCATAACGCGGGCTCAGTATTGGTATTTATATGGCTAAAAAGTAAGATTCTGATTGCAATTGATTGCTGAATGCAATGCAATACAATGATGATTGAGAAATGTACAAATAAACATTCTTCAAAAGCCTGTATGTTTTATTATATATACTCACATTTAACTTGATTTGTCTAAAAAATTATGTATGGATAATCAGTCAAGTTGCTTTAGTGCAGTAAATTTTCATCTTGAAATACTACTAACAATATAAAAGCTGTTCTTACATCTATTTTATAAAAAATCAGTAAAGATTACATCTCAGAAAGACGTGTACCACGACCTGAAGGCTTTTTTTATACTAAAATGCCTTTTACTTGCTAAAAAAGTACAAACTATCAATCAAACAATAGAAGGCATATAATAAATTGTGTACAATGGGTTTTTCAACAAAATTGTAATGAACTGCTCTGAGACATGAATGGTTGAAGATCCAAACGCAGTATTTATTCAGGGGGTAATCCAAACACAGGCAATAAATCAAAACACAGGCAGTCCAAACAAACAAACAAACAAACAAACCCAAAACAAGACAGGGTACATGGGCAAAGAGTTGTCCAGAACACGGGGCAGAAAAACCAAGACACTGGAACAACAAGATACAAAAGCTCAGGAATGCAGTACAAACAGTCATGCAAAACTTAGCAATGATAGACAGAGTGGAGCAGTCTTATAGGCTAAGATAGTGAGACTAATGAGACACATCTGAATGTTATCATGACGGATTAGTCTGGGTAGTGGATTATGGGAAATTAAGTCCTTGATGGTGTGACAAAAGTCCAGGGTGGAGTGCCCTCTGGTGGCAATTACAGACATTCTCACTGGTGATTGTGACAAAAATGTTGTTGATGATTTAGATGTCTTAAATTTACGTATCAAATATGATACAGTAGGCCTTATATGGATAAAGAAGTATATAGTCTGTTGCACTGTGTTTCAGAGTGAAGAGTGGCACTGTTCATTTACACGTGCAGGTTATAATACCGTATTTCAGAGAGGCTTGGTTAACAATAAATGCTGCTTCTCACAAGCTCCTTCTCTGCATGCACTGTGAGATTAATTGGCATTTGGGAACACACTGTGTGCACTAGGTTCACTTTATTACATTCACAATAGCATAATTGCCAACATTTTTGTGAACAGAAGTTTACAGCATATCACATCAATATTCCACCAAAATAAAACCTTGAGGATTTTACATGTTAAATGCTTGGGGATTTGAAAGTGAAGAATACAAGACATAAATATGTATGTTGTAACTTGTATTGTTAGTTGTTTTTATAAAGAGTGAACACTTGAAATTAAGAGTGTTTTTTGTGTCTGCTGTTTCTCAAAATAAGGTGTGTATTCATGTTTAATTTGTGTAGGGATTACATGGACAGACTTCTAGATGAAACAGAAAGCACTGCCTCCAGTCGAGCAGCCACACCTCTTCCTGCCGCCTCCAACAGCAGCACCAGCCAATCAGAGCGAGAGGAGACTAGTGGCCACAATGGTACAGTACATAGTGTCATTTTTTTTTCACACTAGATTGAAATGCTTTGGTGCATATTTAGGGCCCCGAGCACAGATGGTGTCAGGACTCTATTGGAATTGTTCCATTTCTTATTCTTATTAATGGTGCTTGCCAAAGGCAAAGCTCCATTCTTATTCTCCTGCATACTTATTAATGGTGCTTGCAAAGCATCCATTATTGTTATTCGAAATACTTATTAATGGTACTTGCCAAAGGCAAAGCTCCATTCTTATTCTCCCGCATACTTATTATTAATGGTGCTTGCCAAAGGCAAAGCATGCATTATTGTTATTCTAAATACTTCTTATTATTAATGGTGCTTGCCAAAGGCAAAGCTCCATTCTTATTCTCCCGCATACTTATTAATGGTGCTTGCCAAAGGCAAAGCTCCATTCTTATTCTCCTGCATACTTATTATTAATGGTGCTTGCCAAAGGCAAAGCTCCATTCTTATTCTCCTGCATACTTATTATTATTATTTTTATTCCACACAAAATTTCTGCGCGTAACTCGTCCCGCAGTTTTTGTCATAGACCCACGAATGAGATGTCAAATCGACCGGCCCATTGAGGAGTGGTGTGCTATGACTTTTATAAGCGATTGGGTGTACGATGTTCGTTCGGCGGGCGAAAAATCAAGCGAAAAATCCCATAGACTTAACATTGCGACGAACTTTGACGAGTCATAGCTCCTAACGAGGATTTCGTAGAAACATGTGGGTCACCACGTTTGAAGAGGCTGACAGGCTCTGTCAGACCATATCTCAAAATGGGGTGTAATTTGTACCCCTGGGGCGCAAGAGCTGCCCAAATTTCCCCATAGACATACTATGGTGAAGCCGTGCCCATGAACCAGGAAGTACTGTGTTTTTCCTACTATGGGAAATTACATAGGGATTTTGTATTGAACATAACTCTGGATCACAATGACATACAGACAAGGGGGTGGGCTCATTTTACTCAGGCAACCAATCAGTTTCTCAGGATCATTGTGAAGCTATAAAGCCACGCCCTAGCAACCATATAAAGCACCATAGCAACAAGTTCCATAGACTTCCATTGAAAAAGATCAAATGAATATCTTTGGATAGAAGTGTCATAGAAACATGAGGGTGGGCTCATTTGACTCGGGGCAGCAAACAGCCAATCACGAATCACCTTAAACACTTCATAGCCACGCCCTAGCAACCATTTAGAGTACCCTAGCAACCCAAATCAAAGAGGGATATCTTCAAATCTGAATATCATAGAGGCATGGGGGTTGGTTTATATCATTCATACTGGCAAGCAGCCTTTGGTTTATCATTACTGGCAGCTGCCAAGCCACTCCCTAGCAACCAAACAGAGTACCCTAGCAACCGTTTAGCAAGATCTATATCTCTGCATCAGAACATCATAAAGACATGGGGGTTGGTTTATATTGTCAAGCAGCCTTTGGAGTATTATCATTGGCAGCTGCCAAGCCACTCCCTAGCAACCAAACAGAGTACCCTAGCAGCCGTTTAGCAAGATCTATATCTCTGCATCAGAACATCATAAAGACATGGGGGTTGGTTTATATTGTCAAGCAGCCTTTGGAGTATTATCATTGGCAGCTGCCAAGCCACTCCCTAGCAAACCAAACAGAGTACCCTAGCAACCATTTAGCAAGATCTATATCTCTGCATCAGAGCATCATAGAGACATGGCGGTTGGCTCTTTTGACTCATGCTAGCAAACTGGACTTCCAACATGCTACACATGCTAGCAGTGAATAGCTACATGCTAATAGTGATTAGCTAAGTGCTGAAGTGGGCTGAGAACATGCTAAGAACTCTATAGAAACTTCATAGTAACTATCTGTGACAACTACCAACCACCTAGTAACACCATAGCAACCACCCAGGTTACCATAGCAACCACCTAACAACCATCCAGTATACCCTTGCAACCACCTAGCAACACCGTAGTGACCACCCCAGGTACCTTAGTAACTGCCTAGCAACACCCTAGCAACCACCCGGGTTACCATAGCAACCGCCTAGCAACCACCCAGAACACCCTAGCAACCGCCTAGCAACACCATAGTGACCACCCTAGGTACCTTAGCAACTGCCTAGCAACATCCTAGCAACCACCCGGGTTACCATAGCAACCACCTAGCAACCACCCAGAACACCCTAGCAACCGCCTTGCAACACCTTAGCAAACCACTCCAAGTACCTTAGCAACTGCCTAGCAACACCCTAGCAACCACCCAGGTTACCATAGCAACCGCCTAGCAACACCATAGTGATCACCCCAGGTACCTTAGCAACTGCCTAGCAACACCCTAGCAACCACCCAGGTTACCATAGCAACCACCAAGAACACCCTAGCAACCGCCTAGCAACGCCTTAGCAACCACTCGAAGTACCTTAGCAACTGCCTAACAACACCCTAGCAACCACCCAGGTTACCATAGCAACCACCTAGCAACCACCCAGAACACCCTAGCAACCGCCTAGCAACACCTTAGCAACTACCCAAGTACCTTAGCAACCGCCTAGCAACCACACAGAACACCCTAGCAACCACCTAGCAACACCTTAGCAACCACCTCAAGTACCTTAGCAACCGCCTAGCAACCGAGTGCCGATTTTGCCACTGAAAGCACCATTCACATTTTCTTCAGGAAATGTACATTCTAGTTAATGGTGCTTGCCAAAGGCGAAGCATCATTATTGTTCTCCTCCATACTTATTATTATTCTTCTTCTTCCACTAAAATTTCGGCGCGTAACTAGTCCCGCAGTTTTTGTCACAGACCCACGGATGAGGTGTCAAATCGTGCGGATTATTCGGGAATGGTGTGCTATGACTTTTATAAGCAATCGGGTGTACGATGTTCGTCCGGCGGGCAAATCCCATTGACTTAACATTGCGACAAACTTTGACGGGTCATAGCTCTTAACGAGGATTTCGTAGAAACATGTGGGTTACTACGTTTGAAGGGGCTGACAGGCTCTGTCACACCATATCTCAAAATGGGGTGTAAGTTGTACCCCTGGGGTGCAAGAGCTGCCCAAAGTTGCCCCATAGACTTACTATGGTGAAGCCGTGCCCATGAACCAGGAAGTACTGTGTTTTTCCTACTATGGGAAATTACATAGGGATTTTGTATTGAACATAACTCTGGATTACAGTGTCATAGAGACAAGGGGGTGGGCTCATTTTACTCAGGCAACCAATCAGTCTCTCAGGATCATTGTGAAGCTATCAAGCCACGCCCTAGCAACCATATAGAGCACCTTAGTAACAAGCTCCATAGACTTCCATTGAAAAAGTTCAAATGAATATCTTTGGATAGGAGTGTCGTACAAACATGAGGGTGGGCTCATTTGACTCGAGGCAGCAAACCGCCAATCACAAATCACCTTAAAGACATCATAGCCACGCCTTAGCAACCATTTAGAGCACCCTAGCAACCCAAAGCATAGGCAGATATCTTCAAATCTGAATATCATAGAGGCATGGGGGTTGGTTTATATCATTCATACTGGCAAGCAGCCTTTGGTTTATCATTACTGGCAGTTGCCAAGCCACTCCCTAGCAACGAAACAGAGTACCCTAGCAACCGTTTTGCAAGAACTATATCTCTGCATCGGAATATCGTACAGACATGGGGGTTGCTTTATATTGTCAAGCAGCCTTTGGAGTATCATCATTGGCAGCTGCCAAGCCACTCCCTAGCAACCAAACAGAGTACCCTAACAACCGTTTTGCAAGATCTATATCTCTGCATCAGAATATTGTACAGACATGGGGGTTGGTTTATATTGTCAAGCAGCCTTTGGTGTATCAACATTGGCAGCTGCCAGGCCACTCCCTAGTAACCAACTAGATTACCCTAGCAACCGTTTTTCAAGATCAATCACTGTGTCTCAATCAGCTCCCTAGTTCAGTAGTCAGGGCACTGACCAGGGAGTCGGCCATTTTAAGGGCTGTCTCAATCGCAGAATCCTTCCAGGGCACTGAAACGTTCGCTCCCTGAAAAGTCCCACAATGCACCGTGAAAACCAGGGAGCATCGATGCTCACTATGCTCCCTTAACGGAAGTTCTGAAGCGCGAAACTTGAATCACGTGAGCCAACTCACTACACATAACGATACGCAATAGATGTTTTTAAAAATACAAACCGTTATTTTATTATATTTCAGCATAAACATACATCGCTAGACAGGTAATGAACATAATCTAGCTAACGTTTATAATTTATTCACGGCTGAAATGTTGCACGTATATGTAACAAGCAAATAATTAATCACAATGTACTATAAATAAAAATTACAAGTAATGTCAGAAAATATCAGCTCTGTTGTTGTTCATAAATACCAGTAGTGATGTTGTACAATGAGGACGTTGTCACGTCGCCGGAAATAGAGTCATAAGTGTCCCAATGTGTAGTGAACCAGCATCTTTTACTGTCCTTATCAGTGCCCGAATTCGTATACACGATATACTGATTCACGAGCTCGGGAGCTAGGGAACTGATTGAGACACACCCTATGTCTCTGCATCAGAACATCGTAGAGACATGGGGGTTGGTTTATATTGTCAAGCAGCCTTTGGTGTATCACCATTGGCAGCTGCCAGGCCACTCCCTAGCAACCAAACGGAGTACCTTAGCAACCATTTAGCAAGACCTATATCTCTGCATCAGAACATCATAGAGACATGGGACTTGGCTTTTTTGACTCATGCTAGCAAACTGGACTTCCAACATGCTACACATGCTAGCAGTAAATAGCTACATGCTAATAGTGATTAGCTTAGGGTTTAAACATAACACAAACTAGTAAAAATGTGTTAGCATCATGCTAGTAACATGCTAATTGTGTTAGCATGATGCTTGTAGCATGCTAATCATGTTAGCATCTTGTTAAAAACATGCTAGCAACATGGTAATCATGCTAGCATTATGTTAGTATTATGCTAATCATGTTAGCATGTTTGCTAACTTTATGCTAACATGATTAGCATCTTGTTAAAAACATGCTAGCAGTATGCTAAGGATGTTAGCATGATGTTAACAACATGCTAATCATGTTAGCATTTGTTGCTAGCATTATGCTAACATGATTAGCATTTTGCTAAAAACACCCTAGCATTATGCTAACATGATTAGCATCTTGTTAAAAATATCCTAACAGAATGCTAAGAGTGTTAGCATCACGCTAGCAACATGGTAATCATGCTAGCATTATGCTAATCACGTTAGCATGTTGCTAGCTTAATGCTAACATGATTAGCATTTTGCTAAAAACATCTTAACAGTACGCTAAGGGTGTTAACATCATGCTAGCAACATGCTAATCATGTTAGCATGTTGCTAGCATTATGCTAACATGATTAGCATCTTGTTAAAATAATGCTAGTAACATGGAAATAATGCTAGCAACATGCTAATCATGTTAGCATGTTGCTAGAATTATGCTAACATGATTAGCATCTTTCTAAAAACATGCTAGCAGCATGCTAAGGGTGTTAGCATAATGTTAGCAACATGCTAATCATGTTAGCATCTTGCTAAAAACATCCTAGCAGGACGGTAATTATGTTAGCATCATGCTAATCAAGAGTGCCGAGTTTTGCCACTGCAAGCACCATTCACATTTTCTTCAGGAAATGTACATTCTAGTTAATGGTGCTTGCCAAAGGCAAAGCATCAGTATTATTATTGCTCATACTTATTATTAATGGTGCTTGCCAAAGGCAAAGCATCAGTATTATTATTGCTCATACTTATTATTAATGTTGCTTGCCAAAGGCAAAGCATCAGTATTATTATTGCTCATACTTATTATTATAATTATTTTTCTGGACAAATGTTTGGCGCGCTACTCCTCCCACAGTTTTTGTCCTAGACCCATGAATGAGGTGTCAAATCGACCGGCTCATTGAGGAGACCTGTGCTATGACTTTTATAAGCGATCGGGTGTACGATGTTCGTCCGGCGGGCGAAAAAGTAGCGAAAAAAATCCCATAGACTTTGCATTGTGACAAACTTTGACGAGTCATAGCTCTGAGCGAGAATTTCGTAGAAACATGTGGGTTACCATGTTTGAAGAGGCTGACAAGCTCTGTCAGACCATACCTCAAAATGGGGTGTAAGTTGTACCCCTGGGACGCAAGAGCTGGCCAAAGTTGCCCCATAGACATACTATGGTGAAGCCATGCCCATGAACCAGGAAGTACTGTGTTTTTCCTACTATGGGAAATTACATAGGGATTTTGTATTGAACATAACTCTGGATCACAATGTCATAGAGACAAGGGATTGGGCTCATTTTACTCAGGCAACCAATCAGTCTCTCAGGATCATTGTGAAGCTATCAAGCCACGCCCTAGCAACCATATAGAGCACCATTGCAACAAGTTCCATAGACTTCCATTGAAAAAGATCAAAGGAATATCTTTGGATAGAAGTGTCATAGGAACATGAGGGTGGGCTCATTTGACTCGGGGCAGCAAACGGCCAATCACAAATCACCTTCAAGACTTCATAGCCACGCCCTAGCAACCATTTAGAGAATCCTAGCAACCTAAAGCATAGAGGGATTTCTTCAAATCTGAATATCATAGAGACATGGGGGATGGTTTATATCATTCATACTGGCAAGCAGCCTTTGGTGTATCATCATTGGTAGCTGCCAAGCCACTCCCTAGCAACCAAACAGTACCCTAGCAACTGTTTTGCAACACCTATATCTCTGCATCAGAACATCGTACAGACATGGGGGTTGGTTTATATTGTCAATCAGCCTTTGGAGTATCATCATTGGCAGCTGCTAAGCCACTCCCTAGCAACCAAACAGAGTACCATAGCAACCGTTATGCAACACCTATATCTCTGCATCAGAACATCATAGAGACATGGCGGTTGGCTCTTTTGACTCATGCTAGCAAACTGGACTTCCAACATGCTACACATGCTAGCAGTGAATAGCTACATGCTAATAGTGATTAGCTTAGGGTTTAAACATGACACAAACTAGTAAAAATGTGTTAGCATCATGCTGGTAGCATGCTAATTGTGTTAGCATTATGCTAGTAGCATGCTAATCATGTTAGCATCATGCTAGCAAACATGCTAATATGTTAGCATCTTGTTAAAAACATGCTAGCAACATGGTAATCATGCTAGCATAATGCTAGCATTATGCTAATCATGTTAGCATGTTGCTAGCATTATGCTAACATGATTAGCATTTGTTAAAATAATGCTAGCAACATGGTAATCATGCTATCATCATGCTAGCATTATGCTAATCATGTTAGCATGTTGCTAGCATTATGCTAACATGTTTAGCATCTTGTTTAAAACATGTTAGCAGCATGCTAAGTGTATTAGCATCATGCTAGCAACATTCTAATCATGTTAGCATCTTGCTAAAAACATCCTAGCAGGACGGTAATTATGTTAGCATAGTTTTGCCACTGCAAGCACCATTCACATTTTCTTCAGGAAATGTACATTCTAGTTAATGGTGCTTGCCAAAGGCAAAGCTCCATTCTTATTCTCCTGCATACTTATTCTTCTTCTTCTGGACAAAACTTCGGCGTGTAACTTGTCCCGCAGTTTTTGTCCTAGACCCATGAATGAGGTGTCAAATCGACCGGCTCATTGAGGAGAGGTGTGCTATGACTTTTATAAGCGATCGGACCTACGATGTTTGCACAGCGGACGAAAAAGCGGCCAAAAAAGTCCCATTGACTTTCAGTGGCGGAATTTTCAGAAATTTGAATTTCAACTGTCACTTTCTCACACACACTCACACACGCAGGCCCTTAGAACCCTTTCTGTCACTCACTCACTATTGATCACAGTGACATAGAGACAAGGGGGCGGGCTCATTTCACTCAGGCAACCAATCAGGCTCTCAGGATCAATGTAAAGCTATCAAGCCACGCCCTAGCAACCATATAGAGCACCATAGCAACAAGTTCCATAGACTTCCATTGAAAAAGATCAAATGAATATCTTTGGATAGGAGTGTCATAGAAATATGAATATGACTCGGGGCAGCAAACGGGCAATCACAAATCACCTTAAAGACTTCATATCAAGCCGCCAATAAGTAGTGACTTCATGGCCACGCCCTAGCAACCAATTACAGCACCCTAGCAACCGAGTGGCGATTTTGCCACTGCAAGCACCATTCACATTTTCTTCAGGAAATGTACATTCTAGTTAATGGTGCTTGCCAAAGGCAAAGCTCCATTCTTATTCTCCCGCATACTTATTATTAATGGTGCTTGCCAAAGGCAAAGCTCCATTCTTATTTTTCTGCATACTTATTATTATAATTATTATTATTCTTCCACACGTTTCGTCTGCGCGTAACTAGTGCCGCACCGTTTGTCGTAGACCCACAAATGAGGTGTCAAATCGACCGGCTTATTGAGGAGTGGTGTGCTATGACTTTTATAAGCGATCGGACCAACGATGTTCGCACAGCGGACGAAAAAGCGGCCAAAAAAGTCCCATTGACTTACATTGAAAAATTCAAATTCACGAACATTCCGTCTCTCTCAACTGTCACTTTCTCACACACACTCACACACGCAGGCCCTTAGAACCCTTTCTCTCACACTCACACACACTCATTTTCTTCCACTTTTATTTCTGCGTGCTACTCCTCCCGCAGCGTTTGTCCTAGACCCATGAATGAGGTGTCAAATCGACCGGTTCATTGAGGAGAGGTGTGCTATGACTTTTATAAGCGATCGGACCAACGATGTTCACACAGTAGACGAAAAAGCGGCCAAAAAAGTCCCATAGACTTACATTGAAAAATTTAAATTCACGAACATTCCGTCTCTCTCAACTGTCACTTTCACACTCACACACGCATGCAGGCCCTTAGAACCCTTTCTCTCACACTCACACACACTCATTTGACTTCTGATCAAGCAGCCAATAGGTAATGACCTCAAATCTTCATCATAGCCACACCCTAGCAACCACTTAGAGCACACTAGCAACCACTCCATGGACTCAAAATGGAGGGTGTAAAAAAAATTTAAATATTGAAAAAAAAATACCTTAAAAGTTGTTTTAAAGAAGTCCTTGGCAATCCTGATGATTTTTGACATAAAATTAAAATCGATAATTTTGACCCATACAATGTATTGTTGGCTATTTCTACAAATATACCCGTGTGACGTAAGGTTTTGTGGTCCAGGTGTAAACAGGTGTATATGTTTGCTTCATTACTGATGATTGACAAGAATATTAATTTTTATACATATATGCATACTTTATATTAATAATAGAGATGTTAAACCAGGGCTTAATGCTTTGAAAAAATTAGGAGCGTGTTTAGAAACTTTATGGGTGCAATGAAAACTTGGCAAAATATGTGTCTTTCTTTAACTATTTCTTAATATATATATACACACTCACACACACTATAATAAACAGATCTTGCCATACTAGTAGGTGGTATTATTATAGTTTTCATTAATATTTTGAATTCAGTCTGCTTTCATTTTAATTTAAAAAGTTTTAGTAATTTTGTTGTTCTTGCCATTTTTTTTTTTTTGTTGTTGTTGTTATTATTAAATGTCTGTTTAGTTCTTTATTAATTTTTATTTCAGTTTCCATTTAGTACATCAGGTTAATTAAACTAAATAACTGGTTATTTTCAATTACAAATAAATATAAGAAATGTACGTTTTATTCAGTTAACATTTATTTCAAGTAATGAAAAATTTTTTTTTCATGATTATAGATTTTGTTAGTCTTTCCTTCCTGTGATGGGGCATCCCAGACAGAAGCTAGAAGTTTACTTTAAATTAATTATACATTAAATTTAAATTAGATTAAATAAGGTTTGTGTAACTGGGGTGGAAATTGGACACATTGCGTGACTTTTACTCATAAACAAGCCCGAAATGCACCGGGACACTTATTTTGAAATGTCTAAAGCTTTATTTTTTCAGACCGCTCATTCAAATTCAAATGAGGGAAATAAAATATGCATTCTACATTCATACAACATATTAAAATATAAACAATGTAATGTAAACATTGTCATAATTAATCAGCATTTAGTTCATATGCGATTGCTTGTCATAAATGTGTGCTTTTATCTGATTGTGATCTGCTCTGAAGCAGTCTGAAGAACGCACAACAGCGCCACGTTCAGGCTTTGAAACGTGAAGCGCTCACATTTATTTTATTAAATCAAAGCTTAAATTAACATTATTGTTATGATTTGTACAACATTATTATTATGATTTATTACTTTAATTACGGATTTGACTCGTCACAAAAGTCTGTGTAAATAATATAGCGAAGGTGTGATTCTATTGGTTGTACAATAAGAGCTCGCTGCTGATTGGCTGCGAAATCGACGACACTGAGCTGTTTGCAAAGGATCGTCCCACACTA
>NC_063045.1:8150518-8207904 GCF_018812025.1 Megalobrama amblycephala | reverse complement strand
TTACCGTGGTTACGATGGCAGTTGGCAGCAAAAATATCAGCTCCTGATATCAGCATAATTTTGCCAGAGAATGTATGATTTTTATGACTCAAACTGTAATTAATTAACTGGATACTTAATTGTGAACAATAGAGGCAGAAGATTTTAAAGGTAAGACCTCTAAAAAGATTTATTTTTCTGTCATCACCTAAAACTGGATATAAACTCAACATATCAAGCTAACTGCTAGCCAAGCTAACATTCCGTGGCAGTTAATTCAGTTGAGAACAACATGGGCCTACCTAAAGCAGAGGCATTTTTCAAAAATGAAGAGGAGTTGGAGGTAATATATCCAACAGAAGTTAAATCTGCCAAAGATAAGAAAAAGATGAAAGAAATTATCCTGAGAGAGAACCCAGAGATACTGCTGTCTGACTACACTGGACCAGAAGACAACAGAGTCCGGTGTAACCTGCTCTTCTTCACTGAACACCCATCAGTCTGGCACACCATCCTCTGCTCTGCCATGACATGCAGAAGAAAAGGAGGCATCAGCAAAGGCAGACAACTCACTCTAGAAGGAGAAAATGACACAAAGCTGACTGGAACCTTTATCATAATGGTACAGTCATGGCCCAGGGACCAGAAACCAGCCTTAATGAATTCCAGAGGAACTTTAAAAACCTTAAACTGGAAGTTCAGAAGATTAAGAAAGACCCTGAAGTAAAGAGAAACACAGAGGATGGACTCTGCAACACAATAAGTACCAACATAAACCCCAGTTCAAGAACTCCTATAACAGACAGACACATCAGCACTCCTGCATCTCCCAAGATAAAGGCCTTGAAAGACAACATCGCTGAGCTGGAGCAGGACTTCTTCCTGTTTAAAGAGGAAACTACCAACAACCTCCACCAGCTCCTGAACCTGAACAGCCACCACAGCATTCAACAACTTCAACAGCTCTGCTCCGCTGTCAGACAACTGGAGGAGGACAATCAAGAGCTGCGCCAGGAGCTGAGGAGGGTGAGAGAGGAACTGGTTATAAGAGAACAACACAGCCACACCCTGGAGAGACTGCTGGAGGAGACCAGGAACCAGCTACACACAAAACAACATCAGCAGTGTGTCAGCACACAAACACACAGCACCTCCTCTCCTGAAAGAGTGCCTAACTCAACTCAACATCAGAAGAGAGTCAGCACACAACCTCAGAGCTCCTTCACTCCTGCAACTCGTCAGTCTCCTCAAGCCCCTCAGAGCCTCAAGAGGAAAGAGAACAGCAACACCACACAGAGTCACCCACCACGAACAACAACAACATCATCACCCATGAGCACCAGCAGAGAACAGAAGAGTAAAGACAACATCGTCATGCTCTGTGACTCCAACGGCCACCATCTTGACCCCAGACTACTGTTTCCGGGGAGATCTGTGAAAAAGTTCTGGTGTCCCACCTCACACTCTGCTTTAAGACTGCTGCAAGAGGGTGTTCTGGGTGTACCGTCACACATCATTCTTCACACCGGAACAAACGACCTCAGTGCTAGAAGGGTGGACGTCACTAAAGCCCTGTCCAACGTGGTGAAAACAGCCAGCAGGATCTACCCCAGAGCCAAGGTCATCATCTCAACCCTTCTACCTCGCAGAGACGTGCCACACAGGATCATCAGCACAATCAATGCAGAGATAGCTAGAGTCTGCACTCCAATGCCGAATGTCCACATAGTCAACCATCCGCACATCACCCACAAGCATCTGTACGACCATATCCACATCCATCAAGAGGGCATGAGACTGTTTGCAAAAACCATCAAGGCGTCAGCCCTGAAAAGCCCCCAGAAAACACATCCTAACCGCGAAGAGAGGGTCAGTCAGACAGACAGCTACGCCGCTGTAGTGGCCGGACGAGGTAGAACAGACACCAGTGACCTGGTCCAGATAAAACACATGCTAAAAATGATATGTGACAACCTGTTAGCTTAAGGAATCACAGTATGTCTGTAGTCAAGTATGATCATTATTTCTTAATGATTTCATTATTTCTTTTTATTCGTTTATTTTTAAATGTAACATTTGTAAAATTAATTCACTCACTATATTTCTATATACCTTTTATATTACTTTTTTTTAATTGATTAATCTATATTTTAAAACATGATTTGGTCATAAATTCATACATTGTTCTGGTAAATACAATATTTTTCAATGTCATCATTTAAAATAACATGTTATAATATTCAAGGGATGTTCTCTTCAGCTTTTGGAGAGAAAATGACTAACCCTGATTTTGTCAATACTGTATATAGTTCAGATATAATTATTTTACTTGAGACATGGAGTCGTTTAGACTCCAAAACCCGCACTCCTTTAAACTACAGAGAGCTACGAATACCCTCAATCAAAAAGCCTAATGTTAAAAATGGAAGAGATTCAGGAGGAATCATAGTTTGGTTCAAAGACCATCTGTGGCATTATATTCAACCTGTGAAAAAAGGGAAAACACATATTTGGATAAAACTTAAAAAAGAGCTTTTGTGTTTAGACGAGGACCTGTACCTGTGTGCCACATATATCCCCCCATATGAGTCACCTTATTATAATGATGACATCTTCTCAACCCTACAGTCAGAGATCATTTACTTTCAGTCTCTAGGATCAGTTCTGTTAATGGGGGATCTGAATGCTAGAACGGGGAAGGAAGTGGACTACATCAGCTCTGATGGAGACAAATATATAAACGGTCCACTTAATCATCAACAAAAACGATATACTAAAACACGTCAGAATTATGACAACACAATAAACAGACATGGAAAACAAGTCCTGCAACTCTGCAAAAGCCTGGGTCTTTATATAGCTAACGGCAGAACAAAGGGTGATTCTCTGGGTCGATTTACCTACTGCTCACATTTAGGCAGCAGCACGGTAGATTACGCCATCACAGATATAGACCAAAATAAAATCAATTATTTCACAGTGATGCCACAGCTACCGTTATCAGACCACAGTCACACGGTCCTCAGTCTGAACAGGTCAGTGAATCTTCTGCCATCTTCAGATCAGAAGGTTAAACTGTATCCACTCCCCCCCAAATTTATATGGAGTAAAGACAGTCCTGCCCAGTATGAAGCTGCGCTCCAAAGCACTAATGTTCAGAACATGATAGACTCATTTCTGTTGACTTCTTTTAGTGAAGAGAAGACGACAACCAATTTAGCAACTGAACAGTTAACAAAAATCTTCTCTACAGTGGCCAAAAAAGCCCTGAGAAAAAGAAAGAATTATAGAAGCAAAAAAGAAATGGCTAATGCTGGTTGGTTTGATAAAGAATGCCAAAAAGTAAGAAAAGAATTACGTTCATTATCAAACAAAAAACACAGAGACCCAGCAAACCAACTAATACGAGCCACATATCAAGAAACCCTTAAAATGTACAAGTCATTATTAATACAGAAAAAAGCTGATCACACGAAAATAAAACTAAACAAGATTGAGGAGGCAGTAGATCAAAATTGTTTTTGGGAATTATGGAACAATTTAGACAAATCCAAAAAAGCCAAACACCTTCCCATCTATGACCCTAAAATCTGGACCGAACATTTTGGAAATCTTTATTCACCAAACCAACCAACCCTTAGCCAAAAACATCTGACCTCCCAACTACATAACCTGGAACGCACTATAAAAGACCAGCTAAATAATTTAGACCAGCCCATAGCATTAAATGAACTGACAGACAAGATGAAATCCCTAAAAAACAAAAAATCCTGTGGCGTGGATGGAATATCTAATGAGATGCTGAAACACAGCAGCCCCAAACTGAAAGATGCCATTCTAAAATTGTTCAACCTGTTATTAAAATCAGGAAAATTTCCTGAAATATGGAAAGAAAATTTGATAACTCCAATTTTTAAACAAGGTGAGAAGTACGACCCAAATAATTACAGAGGCATCACAGTGAGCAGTAACCTCGGAAAACTATTCTGTTCCATTATTAATGACAGATTAGTTCAGTTCATTCAAGAACACAAAATTTTAAAGAATTGTCAAATTGGATTTATGCCCAATCAGAGAACATCAAATCACATTTACACACTTCACACACTAATTCAAAAATATGTTCATCAAAAAAAACAAGGAAAAATATTCGGCTGCTTCATTGATTTTAAAAAAGCCTTTGATTCTTTATGGCATGATGGGCTTTTTCTAAAACTTATCCAAAGTGGAATAGGAGGAAGGACATATGATATCATAAAGGACATTTACAACGGGAACAAATGCTGTGTCAAGATCAATGACAAACGAACTGATTATTTCAGTCAAAATAAAGGGGTCCGTCAAGGCTGCAGCCTCAGCCCGACTCTCTTTAATATATATATCAATGAGTTGGCATCAGCACTTGAGAAGTCCTCCTGTCCTGGTCTGACCCTCGAGGGCAGAGAAATCAAATGCCTCCTGTACGCCGACGACCTTCTGCTGCTGTCACCTCATGAAGAGGGACTGCATGAAAGCCTCTCAATTCTAGAGCAGTACAGTAGCGACTGGGCCTTACCAATTAACATGGACAAATCCAAAATCATGATCTTCCAAAAAAAACCTCGCCTTACTGACAAAAAATATAATTTTACAATCGGGGGAACACTTCTCAATCATGTCACATATTATAATTATTTGGGTCTCACAATCTCAGCTTCTGGACAATTTGAAATGGCAATGAAAGATCTGACCGATAAGGCACGCAGGGCTTATTACAATATAAGAAAATCATTGTTCAAATTCAACCCACCCATAAAACTGTGGATGAAAATTTTTGATGCCATCATCAAGCCCATTCTTTTGTACGGCTGTGAAATCTGGGGCCCCAAATTTAAATTAAACTATGAATCGTGGGACAAAAATCCTGTTGAAATTTTCCACCTCGAATTCTGCAAAAATATCCTGGGTCTCCACAGAAATGCCCCTAGTCTGGGTTGCAGGGCAGAACTGGGCAGATTCCCTCTCTTATCTGAAATCCAGAAGAGAGCAGCGAAGTTCTGGTTTCATCTGTCAGACTCACAAGCAGATGCCTACCATCACTGTGCTCTTTCATACAGGGCAGGACACCCAGAGAATGACCCCTTGCACTATTTAGTAGAAACACACCAACTAAATTCAAAAATTCAATTCAAACTCTCAAAAATTAAAGAAATAGGTCAAAGAACCCAGGAAAAATACACCCATGATTGGCAGATCAAAGCAGCACAAATAAACAAATTAAAATACTTTCACAAAATAAAGACAGAGTATCAATTGGCACCTTACTTAATAAAAATTAAAGAATATCGTCAGAGAAAGCTCCTGGCGAAGTATCGTCTGAGCGACCACAGCCTGTACATAGAGACGGGCCGACACAAACAGAGCTGGAGAGCCAAAGAACTCAGACTCTGTTCACACTGCTCCGATGGAGTCGTGGAAGATGAACTACATTTCCTTACACAGTGCAGCAAATATAATAATATTAGAGAAACATATTTCACCCAAATTGGTCAAATTCTACCTGAATTCCAACAAGCAAGCCACATTGAGAAACTTTGTTATATTTTAGGAGAGAAAGAGAAGTGTGTCCACCTAGCAGCAGAGTATGTGTCCTCCTGTCATATTATGAGGGACAAAGAATAAACCCTCTCCTTTCATTTTTTTTTTTTCTTTTTCTTTTCAATCTCATTACTGCTCTCTGTATTTATTTACCATGTTTTTTTTTTGTTTTTTTGTTTTTTAACCACTTGTTAAATTATATGATAACATATACGATATAGCCATGCATGTATATATATTTCTTTTTTCTCTTCTTCCTTTTATTTTATTTAATTATCAATCTATACCTGTATAACCTATTACATGTTTATTGCTTTGGCAACATTGTATCATAACACAGTCATGCCAATAAAGCCCAATTGAATTGAATTGAATTGAATTGAATTGAGAGAGAGAGAGAGAGAGAGAGAGAGAGAAAGAGAGAGAGAGAGAGAGAAAGAGAGAAAGAGAGAAAGAGAGAGAGACTTTTGACTTTAGAATGTCCTTTATTTATACATTACAAAATAGCTTTTTTTTTTTTTTTTTTTTTTTCTTTTTTATGGGAAAAAACCACATAAGTTTATACATTCCCAAGCTATAAAAACATGAATAAATAAATAAATAAACAATAAAAGACCTTAAACACTCAATTACAAACCTTCTCAAAAAATGTTAATTTTAAATCCTTCAAAACCATCAGGTTCACATAAAAACCCATCAACTCCCCAAAAATGATAAAAAAACATCACATTATTAGTAAGTTTGTAAAAAGCATATTCCAACGTTAGTCTTTTTTTAATAAAACAATTAACCATGAAAACAGGATCTGTTTCACCCCCCTTTGCTTCCACTTTATTTTTCCTTGTAACCCAAATTGCAAGCTTGATTAAACCATACAAAAAATTTAAAATAATCACTTTCATCCTTTTATCAACGGAGTACTTTGGGCCATAAATGAACAGATTAAAACTAAAACAACCCACCAGTCTTATACTCCAACATTTTGCCAATCCTAAAATATTTTTTAAACGAGAACATTGCATAAAAACATGTAAAACACTCTCAGACTCACCACAGAAAGGACATCCCTCCCCAACTAAAGGATCTAACCGTGCTATGTGTCTGTTCGTAGCTAATATCCCATATACAATTCTCCATTGAAGATCTCCTATTCTCTTCTCAATGGGTCTTTTGTACAGGGACCTCCAGCTTCCTCTCGGGGAAGAGTCTGACTCCAACACTGAAGTCCATTTTGTTCCTTTGAAGTCTTTAAAAATTTTATAGTTGCAGTTTTTAACACACACTCTGTAAAGGGTTTTCCTGGTTAACGTTCTAAAACAACTCAACTCGGGGATTTTCATATTCACTGTGTTTCCAGGGGTTTCCTCCCAATCCTCATCCTTTAGGGAGATTTTAAAATCAGGGAAACCATACGCCTCTTTACAGGTTTTTGGAGCAGTAACATTTAAAAAGTCTCTTGCGGCTCTTGGGAGTGCCAACTCTAGTTCGTTAAACAACCGTTGGGTGGTCCTTACGGATCTGAAGCCCACCATATCAGCCAGTTCCTTTGCCTCCATCCATTCACATCCTCTTCTAAGATCGGATACCTTTGATAACCCAGCACTAATCAGTGCGACTCTAATGGCATCAGAGGACAAACAAACAGTGTGTAAAAGATCATTAAAAAATAAGGGCTCTTTCAGGATCCAGGCATCAGGACTCCCCCATTCTCTGGAAAAATTAAAAGTCTGCCACAGCTCCAATATATTACTATAAAAGGGTGTAAGTCCTCCGAGTGAAGTTCCATTAAAATTCATTAAAAACAGTTGTCTGTCCAAGCCCATTCTTCTGGTCTTGAGAAGCAGGGCACACGCAACGTCCATCCACACGTGAGGCTGATGATAGAGGAGGCGCTGGACCGCCATCAATCGAAAGGTTGCCAGCCTCGCCTTTATGTCGATGAGTCCCTGTCCACCTTCATGCACCGGCAGGTAGAGCATCGCTGGCTTTAGCCAATGTTGTCCAGACCAGAAGAAGTCCACCAGCATCTTTTGAATCTCTCTGATTAAAACCATCGGTGGGTCGAGGACCATGAACTTATGCCAGAGTGTTGAGGCGATCAAATTGTTGGCGATCAGAACTCTTCCCCTATACGAAAGCTGGGGTAGCAACCATTTCCATTTAGACAACTTAGCGCGGACCCTATCTACTAATCCCTCCCAATTTTTCTTTTCAAAGTCATCATTACCTAAAAATACCCCTAAATATTTAAAACCTATTTTATTCCATTTAACATTTTTTGGAAGTTTAGGTAAGTTAAAAATATCATTACTTTTGGATCCAAACCATAAGGCTTCTGTTTTTTCCCAGTTAAGTTTGGCAGAAGAAAGTTTGCCATACATTTCTAAGCTTTCTTCTAAACATTGCACATCTTCTGTATTTTTAATTACAACAGCAACATCATCAGCATAAGCAGAGAGAACAAAAGCTTCTTTTCTTAAACCTCCTGATATAACTATGCCCTTTAATTTTTTCCTTATCATGCAAAGTAAAGGTTCTATTGCTAAACTGTAAAGCTGTCCTGACATCGGACATCCCTGTCTAATGCCTTTCTCCATTTTTACAGGAACGCTTAACCCTCCTCCAACTTTTATCAAACATGAAGCGTCATGGTATAACACCTTTATCCAAGATAAAAACTTTTCACCAAAACCATAGCATTTTAGAACATAAAAGAGATAGTGGTGATCTACACGATCAAAAGCTTTCTCTTGATCAAGAGAAACAATCCCAAAGTCCACATTGTACAGTTTTGTATACCTTAAAATATCTCTCATTAAAAACAGGTTATCATAAATAGATTTCTTGGGAATACAATAAGCTTGGTCTTCAAAAATTAACTTGTCTAACACTTTTTTAAGTCTGTTAACAAAGCACTTAGACAGTATTTTGTAATCTGTAGTGAGTACAGACACAGGCCTCCAATTTTTTAACATAAGCAAATCTCCTTTTTTGGGGATTAGAGAGAGAACGGCCCGCTGACAACTTTTAGGGAGCATATTCAGATTAAAACTTTCCTTTAAAACACAAACCAAATCTTGCCCAATAACTTCCCAAAAGGACTTATAAAACTCTGCCGGCAGACCATCAATGCCTGGAGCTTTCCCTTTATTAAGCTGATGAACTGCTTCCGTCACTTCTCCGAAACACAGGTCACTTTCAAGAGTTTGTGCAGTTTGTTCATCCAATACTGGCAGACCATTAAAAAAGTCACTTGATGGATAGAAGTCAGTCTCTTCTTTTGCATATAAATTAGTGTAAAAGTCCACAGCAAGCCTTCTCATCTCCTGAGGATCTGAGGTAACTGTCCCGTTTGCTTTTCGAATGCCATGCATAACATTGGATTGGGAGTATTTTTTCTCCAAGTTAAAGAAGAAGGTTGTTGGAGCATCCATATCCTGCACTGATATAAACCGTGCTCTGACCAAAGCTGCTTTAACCCTCTCCTGAAATATATCTCTTAATTCCTGTTTTTTTGTCTTTAAGCGTTCTTGTAAACAAGGATCATTTTGGTTCATCAGGCTATTTTGAATTTCACATATCTCTTTTTCTAAAACATATACAGTATATTTAAGCTCGTTTCTTGTATGTGATAAAAATTGCTGACTAAAAAGTTTAATCTGAGCTTTCCCCACTTCCCACCACTGCAGGAGATTGTTAAAATCACTTTTTTGAGTTACCCAATAACTCCAAAATTGTTTAAAATTTTCGCAGAAGTCGTGATCTAAAAGAAGTTTGGTGTCAAACCTCCAAAAATAAAAACGAGGGGTTGTATGTGACAATAACACATGTAAAGTGATCATATGGTGGTCTGAGATAACGTTTGGGATTATTTGTGTGTCCACTTGCTCTATTATACATAGTTTTCTTCATATAAAATCTATCGAGACGAGCAGCACTAATTCTATTGTTAGTAACTCTAATCCAGGTGTACTGTTTCACTCCTTCATTCTTTCCTCTCCAAATATCAAAGAGTTCTGATTGTTTTATAACATTTTTTAGGGATAGAGCAGATGATGGATGAGGTTCTTCACCATTCCTGTCAGTGATAAAATCTACAGTACAGTTCCAATCCCCACCCATAATTAAAAAATCATCTTGATCTAAATCATAAAGAACTTTCTTAAGTTTCTGAAACAGTTGAATTCGATCACTTCCTACTGTGGGAGCATAAATATTAATAAAAACAAAAACCTTACTGTTTATTTCTACTTTTAAAACAAGGAGCCTTCCTTTTTCTACTTCCCGTTTTGATAAAATATTGATCTTTGTTTTCACTGAGAAAAGTATTGCCACCCCTGCACTTACATTAGTGCCATGGCTTAAAACACACTCACCATCCCACCTCAAACCCCAATCTGTTTCATTTGCTTCATCACTGTGTGTTTCTTGAAGAAACATCACATTAATCTCTTTAGGTCCAATACACTCTTTTAACAAAGCTAATTTATTTCCATCCCTGGCCCCATTTATGTTCAAAGATCCTACTCTCAGGATATCCATAGAAATAAAAGAGGGAAGGAGATCAAATAAAATCAGAAAAGTAAAGAGAAACCCGAAAGAGTTGTAGACACCCATGTGATCCTTATTTTAATTTACTTCTCTTATTTCGAACTTTCTTTGAACTTTGCCTAATTGCCGTTATGTGTTTCTTTAACCTAAATCTCTTTTGTTGGGACAGAACTTCATTGCTGCACTCACTGCGAATTTTTATCACTGAATCAACAAACTTGTTTAAATCAGGGAAAAACTCTACAAGTTCAACACTTTTGCCTTTGGTTTCATCCAAGAAGTTGTTAATCTGTTCAACAGTATACAACTCTCCTTCATAAGCCTTATCCATATCCACATCAAAACAGGATTCATCATCTCTAATGCTTCCTTCAGTGACTTCAGACTGTCCATCCACCTCATCATCACTACTCTCCACACACCTCTTACTCAAAGCCTCTTCAGCTTTAGCACCATCAGTAACTCTGCTGAACACTTACAGCACTGACACTAGGCATTTGACTATCATTAACAACATTAACCGCTTCACTTACCTCAGTGTTAATCACTTTGGCCGTCTCTGCCTGTACACTGCCTTCCGTCGCTACAATTTGTTGCTCATCTGTCCGCGGGCCCTGGTTCCCTTTCGATACTCCACTCGTACTGCGTATGGGGAAAGGTCTCCCTTTTTCCCCGCTGCTGAAGCCTTTTTCAATAACGCAGTGTAACTGCACCGTCATTGGTTCACTCATAGACAAGTTGTTGAACCAATGACGGCGCGGCATAGCTGCGCGGCCTATGGCGACAAAGCGCGCGAATATTCCCGCCGAAATGGGCGGGGTTAAGGGCTATATAAGCAGGCGTTTCGCCATAGGATTTCAGTGTTTTCTCCTTCAGCGACGACCTCATCATCTCCTCGCTGATCTCCGCCTGAAGCCGAGAAGCTCGCCGCCTTCCTGACTGCTCTCGCCGCCGTCTGAAGAGGCTCCCGCAGCGGACTCGCCTGGACTCGCCGGACTGAGGACAGCGCCGGCGCCCTCTCCGACTGCAGCGTCAGCGCCGTCGCCGAGTCGCCGCCTCCCGCTTCCCGCTCCCGGCCGCTTCCTGTGTGTCCCCTGCCGCCATCCGGCGCGCCGTCTTGAGAGCTTCACCGCGGCTTAACGCCGCTCTAAAAGAGCGTATTTCAGCGGTTTTCACCGCTTCTAGAGCTTCCGCGGCCCTCGCCGCTCTAAAAGAGCCACCCAAGTGCCGTTTTCACGGCAACGGCGTCTTCTCAGATGCCCCGCCACTCGTGTGGCACGTGCAGGGCCCCCCTGCACGACGGTGATGGTCACAGCGAGTGCGTCGCTTGCCTGGGCAAGCCCCATGCAGACGGCGCGCTCGCTGGGGACTCATGCCCGCACTGCGAGTGCATGAGTCTCAGTTCCCTGCGCTCGCGGGTCGCCTTCTTCACAGGAGGGTGATCTCGCCGCTCGCGCCCTCCCGTCTCCTTCCTCCCGCGAGCCGGCTAGGAAGAGACAGCGGGGCAGAGCGACTCAGCGCCAGGAGATAGGCGAGCTCACGCCGGCCCAGCTCCCGCGTGCCTCGCCCTCTCCTCCGAGGGAACCCTCTCCCGTCCTGTTCTCTCGGCCTGAGCAGCGTCCCTCTGCGGAAGCGAGTGACCTCGTCTCATTCGGTGGAACAGACGACGAGCAGGACGACTCCATGTCTCTTGCGGCTTCCGAAGCAGAAGTGTGGGCTGGCGAATCGGACGATCCCGCCCCCCCGCCTCCCTTGGAGCCCATTGAACATGGCCAGGGCATGGATGCCGAGCTCTTCCGCATCCTATCCAGAGCCGTAGAAGAGCTGGACCTCGACTGGGCCCCACCTGAGGAGCCGTCGCGCAGTCGCCTCGACGAGTGGTTCCTGCCTGGCCGCCGCCAAGCCCCTCGCCAGCGAGCAGCGCCCTTTTTTCCCGAGGTCCACGAGGAGCTGACGAAGTCGTGGCGCGCCCCGTACTCCGCCCGCCTTCATACCACGCACCGCTCCGCCCTCACTGCCGTCGACGGCGCCGAGGAAAAGGGATACGAGCACCTGCCACCCCTTGACGAAGCAGTGGCTGCTCACCTCTGCCCTCCCGCGGCTGTGGGATGGAAAACTAAGAGGTCACTCCCTTCCAAGCCCTGCCGGACTACTTCCACCTTAGCTGGTCGAGCTTACACTTCGGCAGGACAGGCCGCTTCTGCGCTACACTCCATGGCCATATTCCAAGTCTTCCAGGCCAAACTCCTCCGCTCTCTGGACGAGTCTGGGATTGACGCGCCGGCTTTCAAGGACCTTCGCAGCGCCACTGACCTTGCCCTGCGAGCCACGAAGGCTACGGCTCAGGCCATCGGCCGTTCCATGGCCAGCCTGGTAGTGTTGGAGCGCCACCTGTGGCTTAACTTGACGGAGATCAAGGACAATGACAAGACGGCCTTCTTAGACGCCCCGGTCTCTCCCTCTGGTCTCTTCGGCCCTGCAGTGGATGGCTTCACTGAGCGCTTCACAGCGGCACAGAAATCGTCTCAGGCCATGAGACATTTCCTGCCCAAAGCGCTCCAGCTCTGCTTCCAGCCGCCCCAGGACTGCGTCCGGCTCAGCAGCACAAGCCCGCTCCACCTGCAGCACCGAAACAGTCAGCGCCACCTAAGGAGCAACGCCAGCGCTCGCGCTCTGCCAAGCGCCATCCCTTCCCGAGACGCCAGGGACCCCGGCCCAGGATTGTGCTGGACCCGGTGCCTCCGAAGTCATCCTGATCTGCCAGGAAGGAAGAGGATGGGGAATCGTCCCGTCGCGACCGGACCACCCCAAAAGCTCCCACGAACATTTTCCCCTCCGCCTCGTTTAAATCCGGGCGTGGGAAACATGTTTCAAGTGACAGCTGGGCCCACAACTGTTGCGCCCACTCCAAACGCCGTTTTCACGGCGAACAAATTTTTATATCATCTAAAAAGAGAGCAAATTTCCTCTTCCGCTACTCTCGGTGTACAACCCCCTCAGCGGCGGTCTGTCACACGATATCATTCAACCCCTTGCCACTCGGGCCGAGGCTTGGCAGGCCATCCCCGATGTGTCAGAATTGGGTCATGGGGATCGTAACTCAGGGTTACTCGCTCCAGTTTGCACGCCGGCCCCCTCGCTTCGGCGGGGTGCTTCAAACTTTGGTCAATCCGGACGACGCCCATGTCCTCCGAGCCGAAGTCATGACGTTGCTAAGAAAAGGGGCTGTGGAAATAGTTCCCCCCGCGGAAAGCGAGTCAGGCTTCTACAGCCGCTATTTTCTGGTCCCCAAGAAAGATGGTGGTCTCAGACCCATCCTGGATCTCAGACTTTTGAATCATTCCCTCATGAGACGGAAGTTCAAAATGCTGACGCTGAAACAGATCCTCGCGCACATCTGCCCCGAGGACTGGTTCTGCTCGCTGGACCTGAAGGATGCGTATTTTCACATCCAGATAGCCCCTCGTCACAGACGATTCTTGAGATTCGCATACGAGGGAGTGGCATACCAATATACGGTCCTGCCCTTCGGGCTGTCTCTGGCTCCTCGCACTTTCACCAAGTGCATGGACGCGGCACTTTCCCCTCTCAGACAGGCGGGAATCCGAGTCCTGAATTATCTCGACGACTGGCTCATTCTAGCCCGTTCGCGAGTCGAGCTTGGAACACCACAGATCCGTGCTCCTCAGCCATTTACAATGCCTGGGTCTCAGGGTCAACGCAACCAAGAGCTTGCTGTGCCCCACTCAACGAATATCGTTTCTGGGAGCAGTTTTCGACTCAGTCCATATGACGGCAGTAGTCTCGCCAGAGCGCGCTCTGACGATTCAGCAGCTCACAGCCTCAGTCAAGAACAGAGCCTGCCTCCCTCTGAAGTTTTTTCAGAGGCTGCTAGGGCTAATGGCTTCCGCCTCTCCGGTACTACAGCTCGGCCTTCTTCGGATGCGGCCTCTTCAGTACTGGTTGAAGTTCCGGGTTCCTCCCAGCGCTTGGCGGCACGGCCGCCTTCGCCTCAAGGTCAATCAGGCCTGTCTTCTAGCCCTGAAACCTTGGACGAACCCTGTATGGTTCAAGCGCGGAGTGCCCTTACAGGCGGTCTCACGAAGGACGGTGCTAGCAACAGACGCCTCCAACTCGGGTTGGGGCGCTGTGTGCGACGGCAGACCGGCCTTCGGCTCATGGAGCCAAGAGGAAAGCCATCTGCACATCAACTGTCTAGAGATGCTAGCAGTGATGAAGGCCCTTCAGTTCTTTCAGGCTCATTTGACAGGGCGTCACGTTCTAGTCCAATCGGACAGTATGACAGTGGTGTCATATTTAAACCGCCAGGGCGGTCTCTCGTCCAGCCGCTTATGCGCTCTGGCGAAACGTCTACTGGAATGGGCTCTTCCGAAGGCTTCAGTCGCTCAGAGCGACTCATGTTCCCTGGCAGGAACAATCTGGGTGCAGACATGCTGTCACGGAGCAACGTCCCCTCCGACGAGTGGACGCTCCATCCCCAGGTTGTCCTCAGGATTTGGGAGCTCTTCGGGAAGGCAAAGATAGACCTCTTCGCCTCAGAAGACAACTCTCATTGCCCAACATTTTTCTCGAAGGAGGTCGACGCTCTGGCCCATTCATGGCCCAGCACGCTCCTTTACGCTTTTCCTCCGATCGCCCTGATCCCTCAGGTCATCAGGCGCATCAGAGAAGACCAGCACAGAGTCCTTCTAGTGGCCCCGCTCTGGAGGAACCAGATTTGGTCCTCGGAGCTGTTCAAGCTCTCTCTGAGAGCCCCGTGGCCGATCCCCCTGAGACGGGACCTCCTCTCTCAGGCGAACAGGGCAATCTGGCACCCACAGCCGGAGCTCTGGGCTCTGCACCTCTGGTCCCTCGATGGGAGCCTACTAACCTCCCCAGGGACGTCCTAAATACCATTTCTCAGGCTAGAGCGCCGTCCACGAGACGCCTCTACGACCAGAAATGGTCGGTCTTTGCTGACTGGTGTTCGTCACGCAACATAGACCCAATGGAGAGTGACGTATCTTCTATACTGTCTTTCCTCCAAGAACGCTTGGAAATGGGGCGCACCCCTTCCACGCTCAAGGTTTACGTAGCAGCCATTGCAGCGTTCCATGCTCCTATTGCTGGCCAATCAGTGGGACGAAACGGACTTGTCATCCGTTTCCTGAGGGGCGCTAGGCGATTGAATCCTCCTCGCCCCCTCACCGTTCCCTCCTGGGACCTGTCTTTGGTCCTCAGGGCCTTAAAAGGAGCCCCATTTGAACCAATGGGCTCAGTCCGACCTCAGGCCATTGACGCTAAAAACTGCCTTGCTGTTAGCACTGGCCTCGGTTAAGCGTGTTGGCGATTTGCAGGCCCTCTCTGTGAGCCCTGCATGCCTCGAATTCGGGCCTGGAGACTCTAAGGTCGTTCTGAAACCCAGGCATGGCTACGTCCCTAAAGTGCTCTCAACTCCGTTTAGAGCTCAGGTCATCTCGCTCTCTGCTCTGCCCCCTTCGACGGAAGAGCAAGGGCTGGAGTTACTCTGCCCTGTCAGGGCATTGAGGACCTACATAGAGCGATCGCAGTCTTTCAGACAGTCAGATCAGCTCTTTGTCTGTTTTGGAGGCCGCACCAAAGGGATCTCCGGTCTCAAAACAGCGCATTTCTCGTTGGATAGTGGACGCTATTACGCTGTGCTACTCCTCACTGGGAGCCAAATGCCCCATAGGAGTCAGAGCCCACTCCACTAGAGGGATGGCCTCCTCATGGGCTTGGTCCAACGGAGTTTCCATCCAAGACATCTGTAAGGCGGCCGGCTGGTCTTCGCCGTCCACCTTTGTCAGGTTTTACCATCTCGATGTCCCGACCTTACAGGCTCGAGTCCTTTCAGTGTGATTAGCGGCCTCAGATGAGCTCCGCCTTCACGCTATCATGGAAATAAATTTCCTCTAAGTGTAACGCAAGGGTTCGGTAAGGGCTTGCCCTCTCGCTTGTCTTTTTGGCCCCCTCTCAGGTGTCCAAACTTCAAGCTATATCGTTCCCAGCCGTGGCACGGCGTGGTTGAATTCGTTCCCCATACGCAGTACGAGTGGAGTATCGAAAGGGAACGTACTCGGTTACTAACGTAACCTCGGTTCCCTGAGATACGGAACGAGTACTGCGATACTTGCCGTGCCACGAGGCTGCGGCTTCAGGGTCGTCGCTTCAGTCGAATGACACTGAAATCCTATGGCGAAACGCCTGGCTTATATAGCCCTTAACCCCGCCCATTTCGGCGGGAATATTCGCGCGCTTTGTCGCCATAGGCCGCGCAGCTATGCCGCGCCGTCATTGGTTCAACAACTTGTCTATGAGTGAACCAATGACGGTGCAGTTACACTGCGTTATTGAAAAAGGCTTCAGCAGCGGGGAAAAAGGGAGACCTTTCCCCATACGCAGTACTCGTTCCGTATCTCAGGGAACCGAGGTTACGTTAGTAACCGAGTACGTTCTCCTCGGCGCGTTGTTTATGTGGACAGACGAAGCGTTTGTGGCCGATATCTCCGCACTCAAACAGCGTAAACTGTCTGTGCTCGCGTACAGCATGTATGAACTGTCTCCGTGAGACACACGGAAAGAGACATCGAGTGTTTTGTCCGGCAAAGTTAGAAACATATACAGTTGTCTCCTAAAAGACAACACGTGTTTTAGCGATGCGTTCTTGCATCCGAGCGGAATCATTTTCACCCCTCCAGCAATTTTCCCGAATCTAGACAACTCCTTTACAATTGAATCACTAGAAATAAAAGGCGGTACATTTGAAACCGTGACTTTTGTAGCCGGGGCAGATAAGGGTGTGACGGCCACGTACGTTTCCTTAACCCAAATTCCGTTTTCAATCATAGTTTTTACTAAGTGTTCGTTTTTTAGAAACACTACAACAGCTTTATTCATCCTAGAGGCCGAGTTTATGTTTTCGTGGCCGATTTGGTCCGCGATGGCGAGGAGAACATCTTCTATGGTTGCGCCTGATTCCGGCGCACACCTGAACCCATTCCTGAGAGAGAGAGGCGACGCTCCCCGCTCCGGGGCAGACGTCATTACAGCCTCACGCTCCCCACTCACTCAATCACACTGACTAACACTAAAACAAAAGGGAAAAAAAGAAAAAGAAAAATAATGCCCAAAGAATTGGGGGGAAAAAGGAAAAGAAAAAGACAAACAACGGTTAAATCAGAAAAAATCTTGAAAAACCGTGCGCTCCCCCACATGCAACCCAAACGCCACACTCTCGCTACCCAGCATGCAACACACCTGAGAGAGAGAGAGAAAGAAAGAAAGAAAGAAAGAAAGAAAGAAAGAAAAAGAAAGAGAGAAAGAAAGAGAGAAAGAAAGAGAGAAAGAAAAACAACAACACGACAGGCTGCACACAATCCCTGTCTGTGTTGCGGCGGCCGTTCCCCTGCGTGCTTCAGCACTTTTAAAAGAGTAAAGTCCCTGAAAGAGCTTACACAAGTAGATTCCCGTCTTTTTAAAGATGACATCCTACTTGTGTTTCTGGATGCGGTCGTTCCTGTCCTCAGTGACGGCCACGATCACTGTTTCACATGTCTGGGCGCGTGTTGAAACGATGTTCGTGGGTGTTTCATGTTTTCATATGAGAACATGATCACGTCGACACGCCGGTCGTGACTCTTCTTTCTCCGGGAAGCTTGAGTCCCCTCTGTTGTTGGCCAGCTGCCGCTTGTGTGTAAGCACAGCCGCGGGTCTGCCCGACACTCTGGGAGACCGTGGAGATCTGCGAGAGCAAACCTCTCGCTCCTCTGCGTGTCGTGTGCCGTCGAGCTGCCGGGCTGCAGCGCGGGTTGTCACGGCAACCCAGCGCTCGCTCGGCGCTCTAGATGCGTGGTTCCCTTGCATAATCTCCATTGTAGCGCCCTCTCTGGTGCACCAGAAGAGGTCTACTTTGCTGATATGGCTTGGGTGACATGAGGTTGAGGGGTTCCTTCGGGGAACCAACCCCCTAGGGCCCCTCCCTCTCTAGCGCATTGCAAGCTGTGCAGTTTCTGGATTGGATTGCTGGTCCTTCTCATAGGGGAACCTAGCATTTCATTCAGAGCTCCAGCTGAGGGACAAACGTCGATTGCAGCATCGGAGAGAGTGCTGTTATGCTCTGGAGATGAGGGTGACGCTGCCCACTGTAATGGTGTGTGCTTATGCTGACTCAGATTTGGAGTTTACAGCCATGCTTTCCTGGGTCTTCCAGATGTGCATGGAAAACTTGGCAGTATGGGGGTATGTTGGTGCCATAAATATGGAATGCCAAAAGTGCCAAAATCTGCATAAGTTTTTCCTCTCTCACTACCCTCTTGGATGGAGTGGCTGTACACAGACCACACCCACCCTGCATATGAGGCCAAGGCACTCTTTTTGCATGAGGGTAGTTCTGTGCTGGGGTTGAGCTGCGCTTGTTGACTAACCGTGATCAAAGTCACGGCGCAGGCCCTCAGCCAGACGATGTCCACCTCAGTGGTCCAGAAGTGCCCCCTGGCTTACCTTGTGAGGTGCGAGAGGTTGTCAAGCTAAATGCTTTCTCAATGCTCCCATCTTACAAGGTGGTCTTTTCGGTGACACTGTCGAGGACTGAGCCCAGCGGTTCTCAGTTAGTAGCGGATCAGGGAGCTTCCCATGACAAACCTTTGAGTTCCTCTTGGGCCGCCCCTCAGTCTGCTCGTCGCCAAGGGTGTCGTCCCCTGCAAGAAACTCCGGCCCAGAGGGCTCTGCTGTGTCCATTGCGGGGAGATGACGCCTCCCGTCTCTGCAGCTGTTTAAGTGGTTGGTGAGAATCACCCCTGAGACGGGCGACCCAGAGATGGGTGGGGCTGCTCTTCCACCCCTGGAGGAGGGCCGGTTGGTAAATCCTTTTATTGGGTTTGTTTCTGTTCCGCCACTGACCCAAGAGGCAGCGGTACCCAAAATTTAAAAGAGCAGTTCCTCCATTTCCAGGTCTGAAGAGGGTTGGAGAGCAGTGGGAGGAGAAAAACCTCACCACTCTCATCCCCCCTCTTCTGTCGCCAGCGGACAGCAGCGAGCAGCGGGCAGCCAAAGCCTCGACTGCTCCCTCTGTCCATCCGTGGAACCAGGTAAGTGTTGCCTAGCACACTGTGACGCCGCTTCGGGCCGCCTCACAAAGAGAGCCCCCCGAGCCGCGTCCCTGTGTTCCACCTCGCTGCCCCGCTGCGGGTACGCCGGTGGTCCCGCTTGTACGGTCTCTGCGAGCCTGGTTAGCGCTCCCTGGTCCGTCTCGCTGGCTCATTCGGACCATCAGGCTCGGCTATGCGATTCAGTTCGCCCGGCATCCCCCCCAAGTTCAGGGACGTCCTCTTCACTACAGTGAAAGATGTCGTTGCCCCTGTCTTGCATGCGGAGATCGCAGTCCTACTAGCGGAGGACGCGATAGAGCCGGCCCCTCCAGCCGATATGAGGTCAGGGTTCTACAGTCCCTACTTCATTGTACCCAAAAAGAGCGGTGGGTTACGACCGATCTTGGACCTGCGAGTTTTGAATCGGAGCCTGTACAAGCTACCGTTCAAAATGCTTACGCAGAAGCGCATTTTTGAGTGCATCCGTCCCCGAGATTGGTTTGCAGCGATCGACCTGAAGGACGCGTACTTCCATGTCTCGTTTCTTCTGCGACACAGGCCATTCACACCTTGCGTTCGAAGGTCGAGCATATCAGTACAGAGTCCTACCCTTCAGGCTGGCCCTGTCTCCCCAGGTCTTTACGAAAGTCGTAGAGGGAGCCCTTGTTCCCATGAGAGAACAGGGTGTTCGCATTCTCAACTACCTCGACGACTGGCTCATTCTAGCACAGTCCCGGGGTCAGTTGTGCGAACACAAGGATTTGGTGCTCAGACACCTCAGCCAGTTGGGTCTTCAGGTCAACTGGGAAAAGAGCAAACTCTCCCCTGTGCAGAGGATCTCTTTTCTCGGTATGGAGCTGGATTCGGTCGAACAGATAGCACGCCTCACAGAGGAACGTGCTCAGTCGGTGTTGAAGTGCCTGAATACGTTCAATGGCAGGACAGCGGTCCCACTGAAATTCTTTCAGAGGCTCCTGGGGCATATGGCGGCCGCGGCGGCAGTAACCCCGCTCGGTCTGCTTCATATGAGACTGCTTCAACACTGGCTTCACGGCCGAGTCCCGAGATGGGCGTGGCAATGCGGCACGTTCCGGGTGCCAATCACTCAGGAGTGCCGCCAAGCCTTCAGTCCGTGGTCGGACCCTTTGTTTCTCCGGGCAGGAGTGCCCCTAGAACAAGTGTCCCGGCATGCTGTGGTATTCACAGATGCTTCTGCCACCGGCTGGGGTGCCATGTACAACGGGCATGCAGTGTCAGGGGTTTGGACGGGACCCCATCTGCATTGGCACAGAAACTGCCTCGAGTTGCTAGCAGTACGTCTTGCTCTGAGCCGCCTCAAAGGGCTGCTACGGGGCAAGCATGTACTGGTCCGTACGGACAACACTGCGACCGTTGCGTACATCAACCGTCAAGGTGGTCTACGCTCCCGTCGCATGTCGCAACTTGCCTGCCATCTCCTCCTCTGGAGTCAGAAGCGTCTGAGGTCGCTTCGTGCCATTCTTGTCCCTGGTGTGCTCAGCCATGTGGCCGACGAGCTATCACGAGCTGAGCTGCCAGGAGAGTGGCGACTCCACCCCCAGGTGGTCTAGCTGATCTGGAGAGAGTTCGGAGAGGCTCAGGTAGACCTGTTTGCCTCACCGGAAACCTCCCACTGCCAGTTGTTTACCCCCTGTCCGAGGGAACACTCGGGACAGACGCACTGGCACTCAGCTGGCCCCGGGGCCTTCGCAAATATGCGTTTCCCCCAGTGAGCCTACTTGCACAGACCCTGTGCAAAGTCAGGGAGGACGAGGAGCAGGTCCTCTTAGTTGCGCCCTATTGGCCCAACCAGACCTGGTTCCCAGAACTTTCACTCCTTGCGACAGCCCTCCCTGGCCCATTCCTCTGAGGAAGGACCTTCTCAGAGACGGGGCACTCTTTGGCACCCGCGTCCAGACCTCTGGAAACTCCATGTCTGGTCCCTGGACGGGACGCGGAGGTTCTAGGTGACTTACCCCCTGAGGTACTTAACACCATCACTTCGGCACGTGCACTGTCTATGAGACGTGCTTACGCCTGTCCGACGTACGTCGAACGTGACCGACTGAATGGGAACGTCTCGGTTACAAAGGTAACCCTCGTTCCCTGAAGGAGGGAACGGAGATGTACGTCCCGTCGCCACAGTCGCTGTACCCCGCTGATGCTGCCGCCTATCCGGTTCGGCTCCTCAGCGAAAACCTGAAGATGCAACGCACCTGCTGCTCATTATATACCCGCGCTGCGAGGCGAGCAGCTGATGCATATGATTGCATGCCAATGTGCATTGGCTCGTTTTAGTTACACTCGAAGTAGATTGGCCTCTCTAGCGAGATTCCTATTCGTCGGTCTGTCCGACGTACGTCTCCGTTCCCTCCTTCAGGGAACGAGGGTTACCTTTGTAACCGAGACGTTATTATATCTGTTAGTTAGTGCCTTTTGTTCCATACAAAGGAAGTCAATGCATACAATGTTGATTTGGTTAGAATCACATCTGCTATTCCAGCTTAGATAGCATCACAAGTATTTAGAAATAAAATGACTGAAAGCAATTCACTGAATGAGTCATACTCTGTCTAATTGTTAATAGAAGGAAAAAAACTACAAATTTTAATTTTAATTAAACTCACTCACATTGATATCACTTATATGTGGGCTTTAGATGAAAACTAAAAAGTATCAACCTATATCTGTGGAATAAAGATAAATTACATCAATGTAGAGCATCTATCAGTCTATTGAATGCTAAAAGCATTCAATTTGGCTAGAAAATAGCAAAATGTCAAAATTACTTGTTGAGGTTAAATCACTACATTGATGCTATGTTTATTAAATTATAATTTTATTGGGCATGTTTGATTATTGTTGAGCTGAATTTGTGTTTATATACAGTTGAATTGGAGAGTGAACATGGAGAGTAAAATGTGAAGAGGTGTTTTTACCACATTTTCTTCAAGTGATTTAAAGTATCTAAATTTCTTGGCTCAGTTTTGATAAAATTGTTGTCATAAGTTACACACTCCGAGAGTCTGTCCATATTGTCTATATAGATTGTGGCTGTAGTCAGTTAGAAATAGATTTCCAAGAGATTAGACTAAACCAAAGGGGAAAAAACCCACTATATTGTAAGGCGAGAGTTTAGAGCAGTGGTTCTCAGACCTGTCCTGGAGAACCACCAGCTCTTCACATTTTGTATGTTTCCCTCATCTATCACACCTGATTCAACTCATGAGCTCATTAGTAGAGACTGTAAGACCTGAAATGGGTGTGTCAGATATAGGGATACATAGGAAATGTGCAGGGCTGTTGGTAGGCGACTCCAAGACAGGTTTGAGAACCACTGGTCTAGAGGTTCAACATTTGTTTAGAAAGGGGACAAAGGTTCAAACCTCAACCCTACATACTGTATTGTCAAATAGCAAAATTGTTATTACCTTGTATTTCTTTTGTATGAAGCATGTTTGACATTTTGTTCCACAGGATGTGAGTAGATGATGACAGAATTCGCTGTTTAAAGCAAATGATCGGAGCAACTTGACTGGATTTATTAGACAGTGTTTTAAACCTTTGAAAACATTCTACCCTTTAATTACTGACCCACATGCTAGTGGGTCAGTGCTTGGCATGGTAAAGGGTATGACAATGTTGTATGTTTGGTCTTGGTGGAATAGATCTGCTACGATTTTATTTGATTATTGCTGCTGCTGTTGCAGAGCAAGTACAGGACTTGCTACTGCCAATACATACAAGACACGCTACTGTGAGCAAGTAAGAGATGCTGCTTCTGTACAATAGCGTATACATGAATTACCCATAGCTGATCTATACAGGTGGAGCTGGGGAAGGTGGAGGGTTTCTGGAAGCGCGCTGGAACTGTTATTGCAAATGCTTCTCATGTATTTGAAGATTGAGCATGCAAGCTCATTGGCTACTAATACAGGAAGCAATCACCTGTGTCCTAAGATAATTATGTAATTACAAGCAGGTTGACTTAAGGACCTAGTAGCCTGCACATCTAGAGTTTCATTACAGAACTTTGTATTTGTTTTCTCGTGATCATGACTTAATATTTTCTCATGATCTCGAGATAACAAAAGTTGTTTTCTCCTTATCACGACTTAATCTCTGCTCTAAGTTACACAAATGTGCCAACAGGTGGAAGTATAGCACCAAATATAACTTATGGGGTGCAGTACAGTATATCCACCTTACTGTGCTATTTTATATTGACCCAGATTGTATGAGTTTCGGACAGAGAGAGTGCAGACCTTACTTCTTCGTGATCACTTTATTTTGAGCAGTATTGTGTGCGTTAAGCAATTAACTTAACTAATGTTAAATGCTTGAATATAATTATTTTGCTTGAAAGTGTAACTCATTGTTACATTCTGACAGCTAGATGCATGACTCATGAAGCGTTCGGTGTGAAACTTATTGCTTATTAAAACTAATTTTGATGTCGCTGTATAGTATTTTGTTTGCACCTTATCAATAAGACGCCATTTAAATCATTGCAGTTTCAGTGTTAGTTACCTCACTGTGTCACTCAATGTATATTGAAAAGAAATATGATTTATAAATCTATGTAAAGATGTGTGTTACAGTACAGAGGGGTCAGAGACACAGATACGGTTAATGGTGTTTGAGACAACCAGAGCAGTAAGCAGATGACGTTGCCAGACAGGACGGATAATATCAAGATACTATATTATACTTGACTTGATCTTCACACCAGATACGATGAATGCAGGAATACGTGTAGCAGTGGAACTTCCCAGACAGAGTATATATCAAGACAGAGTTAATTGACTTGAAGTCACCAGATTTGAAGTAGACGAGGAGGTTTGGAGCAGATACAATTTCAATTCAATTTCAAATGAGCTTTATTAGCATGACTGTGAATCACAGTGTTGCCAAAGCATTAACATATTCTACATAAATAATAAAATAAACAAACAAACAAAACATATATTTATACATCATGTTACATGCAGCAATGCAAACAAATCCATCTTAGTAAATTAATAAATTAAGCAGGTCTCTAGAGAGTTATCCATCTCTAATTTTGTGAATGGCTAACACAAATTTTGCAGCTAGTGCAGCTGTTTTATCATCTTCACCAAGTATGAAGGGGATTTTCTCAGTATCACTCAGTTCAATGAATGATGGAATTAGTGTTCCAAGTATGGAAAGAAATGTTTCTCTTGCATTGCGATATTTAGGACAGATGAGTATGAAGTGTTTCTCATCCTCTATTTGCTGTAGATCACAGTGTCTACAGATCCTCTGTTCTCTCGCTGTCCATGTTTGTCTATGTCTTCCTCTCTCTATTTCTAGATCATGGTCACTTAATCTGTATTTGGAGAGGATTTGTCTTTCTTTAAATTGTTTGATTAATAAATAATTTGCCAATTTAGTGGTTCTATTTAGGGTCGAGTAACATTGGAGTTTATTTTGGATCTCAAAATGTGCTTTTAGTGATTCATCATAAGTATCTTTTAGATTTTTGTCAATTTCTTTAATAATAGTTTTGGGGTTGTAGCTGTGGTCCACTGGGAATTGAGTTTCATGGACAAGTTGAAGAGCGAGTGTGTTTAGAGGATGAGATTCTGCTGAGGTTTCATTGGCGAGGAGGGCTTTATATTGGACTGAATCAGGATCAGACTGATGGAGGTGATGCCAGAACTGAACACATCTCTTCTGGATCTCAATGTTCAGTGGGTACAAACCTAATTCAGCCCTACAGGCGTCGTTGGATGTGCTTCTGTGAACCCCTAAAATGTTTTTGCTAATTTCCAATTGTAGTTTTTCTACTGAAGTTTTATCCCAATTTCTAAAATTTTGTACTGGTCCCCAAATTTCACATCCATATAAAAGAATTGGTTTTATTATTGAATTATATAATTTTATCCAAGTTTTAATGGGTAATTTTAAGTGACCTCATCGTGACTTTATAGCATAAAAAGCCCTCCGAGCCTTTTCGCTCAGTGTTTTGACAGCCAGACCAAAGCTTCCCGAAGCGCTGATGTCGATGCCCAGATAACTGTAGCTGGTGCTATGCTGTAGGACCTGGCCTTTATAAGTGAACTGGTGTTTGTTTGCCTGAGATCTGGCCTTTTTCTGAAACACCATTACTCTGGTTTTGTCCAGATTGACTGTCAGGGCCCACTCATGACAGTACTGTTCCAGCAGGGACAGGCTTTGCTGGAGACCCTCAGGTGTGCGGGACAGCAGGACCAGATCATCTGCGTACAGCAGACATCTGACCTCTGTGTGGTGTAGAGTGAGGCCGGGGACAGTAGAACGTTCTAGCATTGATGCCAGATCATTTATGTAGATGTTGAATAGAGTCGGACTCAGACTGCATCCCTGCCTCACTCCACGTCCCTGCTGGAAAAACGCTGTTCTGTGGTTATTGATTTTCACCGCACATTTACTGTTGGTGTACAGGGATTGTATAGTGTCAAAAGTTTTCCCACCAATGCCAATTTGTAGGAGTTTGTACAGTAAACCGTCATGCCAAATTGAGTCGAATGCTTTTTTAAAATCTACAAAACATGCAAATATTTTTCTTTGTTTGTCCTTGATGTTTTTGTTAATTAGTGTGTGAAGAGAATAGATGTGGTCGGATGTGCGTTGTTTTGGTAAAAATCCAATTTGTGCTTTATTTAAAATGTTGTGTGTGGAGATGTGTGTGACAATCCGGCTGTTTATGATGCTGCAGAACAGTTACACTCACGGAGGACTGGAGAACACGGAGGATCTAGGAAACACAATAGAGACAGGTATGTAGTCCATAAAGTAAGCATTCAGGTTAACGAGACCGGACAATGACTGAGTGAATGTGAGCGTCTTTAGTAGTGTCGCTGATTGGGCTGGTGATGAGTGTCAGGTGCGTGTGATTAATACTCTGGTGAAGGAGTGCGCTGTGATTGGCTGGGTGCAGAGCCTGGCGTGTCTGTGACAATGTGTAGCGGCCTATCATTTAATTCAGTAGTTCACGAGTTAGTTTCCTCATAAAATCTTTAAGCTAATAAGGTTAAGCGTATTTGGCTTGCTGTCTGTTGTGGAGGGCCTTGAGGAAGCAGCTTCAACTCGAGCTTGGATATACCCCCCAGGGACTACTAGTGCCTGGAAGAGGAGTACGATAGATGAGATGCCTAATTTATGTGGTGGAGTTGGGGAGGTGGAGGGATATTGAAACAACTGATGCCAGAGCAGGGTGAGTAGCTGTTTATATGCTCTGGATGTAATTGAAAGATAAGGTTTCCCTCATCTTGAGATTATGTTTGAGTTTCACTAATTGAAAGATTAGATGGGTTCACTCCTCCCAAAATTACGTTGTGAACTTCACTTTGTAACCTATTGTATTTTCTACTTTTCTTTGTAGGAAACCACAAACATACTATACATAAACTCAAACAGCATCCCAAGATTGTTTTATCTTATATCAACTGGATTAATTTTTTTTTTTTTTTTTTTTTTTTTTTTTTAATCTGGAATATTGCACCTCTTTTTAAATGGAAGAGCTAGGAGGAGGAAGACGGTTTAACGCACATGATATCACAGCCTATTCTACATGCCGAATAAAAATAACAAACAAATGATGTAATATAATTTTATTTCAAACAAAAATAAAATGGGTTTAATCCAAGCAGCACTAAAAGATTTTAGAATAGTTATAGAATAATCTAGCATCCTTCTGAATGCACTCCGCCTGCGCTTGAGATGTTGAATGCTTTGTTGATTATTTAAACGTTAATTACACAAATATAATGTTTAGCGTACATGGATTGAACAGTGATTGATTAGCTTATATTTATTTATTTATTGTAGACTTAAGTATTAAGTGAAGTAAACATTTTGCTGAAATATCCACATGATATAAGAGTGCATAATTTATCTGTCAATCTGGTGCCCGTGAAAGTTGTTCAGTACTATAGCAACAGTAGACTCTGGTGCAGTGTGTTTCAGAATCAGTCACTGTAAAAATAACTTTTATGTCGAGATGACGAGAAAATTAAGTTTTGATCTTGAGAAAACAACTTTTATCTCGAGATCACGAGAAAACAATATAGAGAGAGAAAAAAAAAAAAAAAAGCCATGGCCGGACTGTTTTGGGCTTCCGTAAGTCAGTATGATTCACAATAAAGAATCATTTTAATAGCAGCATGTTTTTTTTTTTTTTTTTAATTGTATTTAAATGTATGCATATTCAAAACATTTTAGATCGGCCTTATCACTTATATCACTTTATATCATCTTCCCCTTGAGCTCAACCATGTCCACCTCATGATGAGTTTTTGAACAGCTGTCTGTATTAGTGTTTCCACAGTGTCTGTCTTGCACAGTAATACACCGCAGTGTCTTCAGTCTTCAGATGATTCATGTGCAGATAGAAATTAGAGCTGTCCTTAGATGCTGTGAACCTGCCCTGAACTGACTGAGCTGAGCTCTTATAAGAATCTGAATGATAATAAATAATCCATTCAAGTCCTTTTCCAGGTGCCTGACGGATCCAGTGCATGTAAGCGCTACTAAGAGTGAATCCACTGCAGGCACAGGTCAGTTTGTGGGAACCACCTGGAGTCACAACTACTGACTGTTCAGACTGTGTGAGCACAACCTGAGAGTCAATACCTGTGGATAAACATAAAATGTACAAATAATCAGAATTATGTATTTACACTAAAAAAAATTGTCCTAATATACTTACAAGACACTGCGGCCAGCAACAGCAAGAGATATGAAGTGAACATGATTTATGTCAAGGCTGAACTGGTGATGAGTCCTCCACTCAACAGTGTAGTTGTTTAAATATGGAACGGACATCAGATCATTTGCATTGAAACCCTGAATTAGCAAAACTAGATCTTGAGGCCATTGAGGTTAATTTCAGGGACAATAGTTCCACATATTAATACGGATATAATATTGTCCTTCTGCGACACAAATAAATGTGAGTATTTTTCAAAGAAGCCATGAGTATATAACCTCATCTGAGTTCCAACAGATGTGACGTTGTGTTACATTCATGTGAAAGTCGTAGCAAAGTTGTAGAGCTTCAGTGTGCTGTAGTTGAATGCATACAGGCAAACACAGATCAGCCCTTTTCCACCACTGGGTCATTGTTCTCACATTTAGTGGCACAAATAGTGGATCAGACTTCTAATTCTGTTGCTTTTATATGAAAATAAATATGATGAACAAGACACCCAAAGTATCCTGACTCAGACTCAGTCAGTGACAGCAACAGACTGAAAAATGAACAGTTTTAACATTTACATTTACAACAGTACACATGAATAAGTCTGATTGTCAACAGGTTTTCAAAAGCTCTTCTTACATTCTGTGAGAGCAAACATGAAGATAAAACCCAGTTTAGACACAATATCCATTGCCATGTCATGAAAAGAGGAACCTGATGCAGGAAAGTCACAAACAAGTTTATATAGCTTTTCCAAAAGCTTATTTATTTATTTATTTATTCGTGATTTTTACACTGTTTAGTCTGAAAACCTGTTCAAAAGATCTTCATTTAAAGATATTAAGAATGTGAATGTAACATGTAATTTATCAGTTGTTAAAAATCACACATCAGAATGCCTTAGAACTGCATTTTAATTAGTTATTTCTAGTATGAATTCAAAATTTTGTTCTCAAAATATATATCCTTACATTTTTGTGAAAAGAAAAGATTCTATATGAGAGATTTTCAGATTGTATTATTTAGTTTACACCAGTTACTAAAACACTCAGAGCGAAACAACAAAAACAAGACAAACACGATGACTTTGTCTGCATGAATTCAATATGCCTATAATGTTTGTTGTTCATTAAGAAAGACCTCCATTAAGAAGATGTTACAGATTTAAAACCATATTTTAATAAAGTAAAAATCATTGAAGTAGTTTGTTGAATTTGAGGGAAAAGTGCTCTTGGGCCATCAGAGATCACATGAATAGTTTTTGTTCAGCCCTGCAGTCTTTTGTGTAACTGTGACTCTCTTGCACAGTAATAAACAGCTGTGTCTTCAGTCTTCAGGCTTTTCACCTCTAAATACAGCATGTTTTTGCTGGTGTCTTTGGTGATTGAGAACTGGCCTTGAAGAGACTGAGCAAAAATAGTGCTAGTGCCAGTGTCAATACGGCCGATCCACTCCAGTCCTCTCCCTGGTTTCTGACGGATCCAGTGCATGTAGTTGCTGCTCATTGAGAATCCAGACACACTGCAGGACAGAGTGACTGATTCTCCTAGTCTTTTCACCACAGAATCTGAGGAGGTCAAAGACTGACCGCTAACACCTGAAAAACAGAGAAAATTAATGTTAGATGATTTACAGTAATAGAACAGTGAGATGACGGTAATAATTCAGAACAACTGGAAGTTTCTTACGTAAAATAATCATCAGCAGAACAACATACTGTAGCATTTCCATTGTCTCAACTGCCAGTAAACAACAAGTTACACAGAACAAAAAGTGTACACAGCAGCTGATTTAGATGGTTAGTCGTTGAACAGTTTATAAAACAATCCTCTGGGAGTGAGGGTGATCCGCCCTACAGAATAGTTTGCATATTAAGAGATTTTTTTGAGGGTTTAGCGTAGTCAGAGCCATATGTGGACAGAGCTCCGAAATACAGCGTAACAGCGCTGAGGGTGATAAAAAAAATACAACATAGAAAATTGTTTAGAACTGTAAGATTATGTTGTGCCCTTTAATCATAATTTGTTGTTATATTACAAGAAACAAAGTTGAAATACAGATGACAACAGATAACACTGTATAAAATACCACTTTGCAGTGTGCTTATGTTCACGCTTGAGCTTGAAGTATTTTGAGTCACATATGAAAAATCTTCATATAAACATATTAGACCATCCATATTCCCCCAAATGTTAACAATTTAACTGAGTTGTCTTGCAAAAAAATATTATATTAAAGAATGTTGCTGATTTGTTTAGGGTTTATGATTTCTCAGCACGCATATCTTAATGGCATTTTGCTTTAGTGACTTTTTATTCATTTTTATAGCTGTTGTTTATTTTATTTATTTATTTATTGTATGACTGCATTGTCTTAAAATTTCAGACTGCACATCTGAAGATACAGCTGATTCTGGCTATTATCTCTTGAGGTCTTAAATTTGTGCAGAATGGGAGAAGTGGAGGTATTTTTGTGGCTTTTTGTCTAGAAAATAATTACATGCCACCAGCTCAAATATAAAGAAAAAGAGGAACTCTCGGTACTACTGATTCTCTTCAGCTTCATTGGCCACTTTCCTATGTTTTGTAAGTTTTGTTACAATAGGATGCATGTTTTAAATATATGTTTCCAAATATAATGCATAATCTGAGTTAAAGAAGGAACACATTAATTGCAATACTTGCAATATACTTTAGGAAAATTAAACTTCATTGACATGCTCCTTCGTCAACTCATCAGATTATGCATATTGCATATTTTTAAAACATGCATCCTATTGTAACAAAACTTACAAAATATAGGAAAGTGGCCAATGAAGCTGAAGAGAATCTAAGAGAGCAACTCTTTAATTCCCAGGGATATAAATGTTCTGTTTTTGATTGGCGCTGCAGTCTTTTGTCTAACTGTGACTCTCTTGCATAGTAATAAACAGCTGTGTCTTCAGTCTTCAGGCTTTTTATCTCCAAGTACACCATGTTTTTGCTGGTGTCTTTTGTGATTGAGAACTGGCCTTGTAGAGACTGAGCAAAAATAGTTCCAGTGCCACTGTCAATTCGGCCGATCCACTCCAGTCCTCTCCCTGGTTTCTGACGGATCCAGTGCAGCCAGCTAAGGGAGAGTCCAGAAACCACACAAGATAGTGTGACTGATTCTCCAGGTTTCTTTACTTCAGAGCCAGAAGAGGTCAGTGATTGACCATGTGCATCTGGAACTAAGACAAAATGTTCACAGAATTAAAACAGCATTGGTTTTAAATATTCATATTTAGAAAGTTGCTTAATGAGATCGATAAGCAGATTTAAACTTACATGAAACCAGTACAAATATAATAATATAACTCAGATTCATCTTCCTCTAAGACCAATGCAGTTCCATGAAAAAAATATGTTTCTGGTGTGTGAAGAAGTGTGAAAAATCAAAGCATTTATTGAACAGAGAACAGACGATGTTTCAGACTTCATTTGATTAAGGGAGGGTCTTAAAACTAAACAAAATCTGCTGCACTGCCCTCACTGTTAATCAGTGATGACCCTGTTTTACAGATGAAGATGGGAAAAACTTTGTGTGTATATATGTATATATATAATAATGAATAAGTTATATAATAAGTTATATAATAACTTATTCAAGTCTTAAACAATACAAAATATGGCTGTATCAACATGACTACATTTTTTTTTCTAGTCCACATTTACTTAGCGTAATTTATACAGCCTTTCAATCGCTTATGCATTATTATTTTGTTGATATGTAAAAGACATTTTGGTAACACTTTATTTTCAGGCTATGGGATAATTTTCATTTTTGGGTGAACTATCCCTTTAATTATTACTTGAATTATCACTCACTCAGTCATTTAACCATGTATTATTGTCTTTAAAAGGCTTTTGTCTTTCAAACACATTAAAATGTACAAATTCACATCATTTCATATTAACATGCAATGCAGGGATTCCCCAACTTTTTTTGTCAGCGGAACCTCCTGAGATTTTAAGTTAATAATTATAAAATTAAGCTCACAGTTCTCTGATGTCAGTGAATGGTCACATGACATGGAGGTAAACAATTTTTTTAAATCTTTTTTTTAGTAAGTGTTTTATTTTGATTGCTTTTTAATTTAAAATTCTTTATTTTAAATGTTATTTTATTTATTTATTTTTTTTTTTAGCTTTTAATTAAACTCACAAACACCAGTTTGGGAAACCCTGACTTAATGTTTAACACACTTCATGCTGTTGATAATGAATAGAATATATTTTCTTTTTCTTTGTATTTTTATACCAATATGGTACAAGATTATTCTATGTAAATCAATGTGATAAATGAGTTTAGTCAAAAGTAATCTAAAAGTAGTCAGATTACATTACCTTAAATGTGTAATGTAATGGATTATGTTACTAACTACAATTTTTGTAATGTAATTTGGAATCAGTAACTGATTACAATTTGAAGAAGAAGAGAAGAGTCCGTGGCAAAGGAGAGAGGAGCGACCAATACTGGCCTTTAACCTAAAGGCAGGAACACACCAACGGTCGGCCGTCGGGGCAGTTTTTCTTCGTCGGCCGACTAAGTTTTCTCAGTGTGTTCTGCACCATTGGCTGAAGTTGGTCCTCGTCTGCCTTTTTTCGGCCGATTCGACATGTTAAATCGGCGTTGGAGCTCATCGGTCCGTCGGGCCATTGGATCATTCTGATTGGCTGTTCAGAAACTGCCACCTGCTGGTTCGGAAAGGCATTTCATCTCACGCAGGCAGAACTGACGTGCTACTTGGCCGTCGGCTGTTTAGCGTCGGTTTGGTGTATCAGGGCAACTTTGGACACAGATGCTGCCAACGTGAGCAAACCCCGCAGTCTGCTTTCGTTGCCACTAGTTCGTCGGCATCGGCTTGGTGTGTTCTGGCCTTAAAATGACATGTATATTAAAGGGGTAGTTTGCCCAAAAATAAAAGTTCATTATTTGCTCACACCTGTTTCATTCCAGACCTGTATGACTTTCTTTATTCTGCAGGACACAAAATTGAAGGATTGGTTCACTTTAATGATCTGCAGATCTGTTTTTGTCACTTTCTCACATTGAGCTGAGTCACTGTGTCTGTCTTTGCACAGTAATACACAGCTGTGTCTTCAGTCTGCAGGCTGCTGATGTCTAAGTACAGCTCATTCCGGTCCGTGTCTCTGGAAATCGTGAAGCGACTCTTGAAGGAATTTCCAGAGTCTATCGATCCACTGCCCCATATGATCCCGATCCACTCCATGGCTTTTCCAGGAGGCTGCCTGATCCAAGCTGTGCCATAGTCTTTGAGGGCATATCCAGAGATCTGACAGGACAACTTCACCGATTGACCAGGAGCTTTAATCTGTGCAGGAGACGAGGTCAGAGAGATGCCAGAAACATCTGAAAAAGACAAAAACATACTGTGAGAGTCAGTCTCAATTCATCTGTTTCTATATAAATATTAGAATAATTACAGTCAGCAACAGAAAGATTCACTTTTCTGAAGTGACTGAATGAATCCACTCACATGGTAAAAAAGCACATAAAATAAGTAGAATTTGACTCATGATTGATTTCAGAGTCAGACAGGACATCCACACAGCTTTTGTCCTAGTGTTAGTGACTGATCCTGTACTCGAGGAAACTGACACTCTTATTCTCTCATGTGGATGGTGAACATTTGCATATTATTAACTGAGTTAAATCAGGTTAAATCAGGATACTGTTGTGAAGCTTCAGGTTCTGTGACCTAAAATGCTTTCATAAAGTGTTTGCATCTTTAGCATTGGATCACTTTCAGGAATTCACAAAGAGATCAGAGAGTTAAGAACAGCATTATGCAGACAATAACAATACACTCTTGATATAGTTTACATCCATCTAGTTTTATGATTTATGGCTTAAATTATTTGTTTGGATTAAAACTGGACAAAATAAACTAAAGGGATGGTTTTTATTTTGGGGTGAACTGTCATTTTAAGTGTCATATTTCAAGTATGTATGTATCAAGTATGTATGTACTCTGTATGTATGTATCTCTTCTCTAGCTTGCTTACTAATCTCAAATAAACCTGCCATGGTATATTAAAATATTGTTGAATCCTTGACGAATTGCTTTGTTCCTCTCTTATAAGTCACTTTGGATAAAAGCGTCTGCTAATAAATGAAAATGTGTAAATGCAACACATGAGTGATAATATAATCATGAATGAAATGTTTTATTTACATATATAAAGGGTGTTGTTGATAGTAGTTCAAGACATACATAAGAAAAATATTTTTCTACAGAATTGTTTTGAACTAACAATTTTACTATAATTGCTCAGATGATGCTCTGGTAGATTATATATATAAATAAATACAGACACGTCTGTTTGTTGTTTTCAGATTTTGTGCAGTACTGTAGTTGTATTTGTCACTGTGGCTCTCTTGCACAATAATATACAGCAGTGTCTTCATTCTTCATATTATTCATCTGCAGATACATCTGTTTCTTGCTGTTGTCTCTGGAGATGGTGAACCGTCCCTGAACAGACTGAGAGTAGTATATAGAGCCACTGCCAGATGAGATGTATGCCAGCCACTCCAGACCTCCTCCTGCTGCCTGTCTGATCCAAGACAACTCCGGGTCACCGCTAAATCCAGAGGCTGTACAGGTAAGTCTGTGAGATCCTCCAGGTTTAATGACTGCTGACTCAGACTCAGTCAGTGTCTGACACCAACAGACTGAAAAATGAACAGTTCAACATTAACATTTACAACAGTACACATGAATAAGTCTGACTGTCAACAGGTTTTCAAAAGCTCTTCTTACATTCTGTGAGAGCAAACATGACGATAAAACCCAGTTTAGACACAATATCCATTGCCATGTTATGAAAAGAGGAACCTGATGCAGGAAAGTCACAAAGTTTTGTGTCTGTAGATGAATAGAGTGGGGGCTTTTAAAAGGGACAAGAAGTAGGTTTGCATAGACTGCCCTCTAAAGGCACATTTACATTTTCTGTGTCCTTAATAACCTCCATGTCTGCCTTTCAGTGTATTGTTTGTTACTTTTCATATACTAGCTCAGACTTGTAGTAGATAATTACAGAGCAAAGTTAAGTGGATACATTTTAGTTGATCCAAATCCTTATCCAATCCCATAATCAAGAAAACTTTAGACATTCCAGAAAAACATACAATATAAGGAAAAAAAAATATATATATTTTTTTTAAAGTGTTTTTGGTGTGAACACTGATCATAGAGATGAGATGAGTGAATACATGAGTTTTACACATGCTTTAAAGTTGACATTCATTAATGAGGGATGGATTGTTTTTTTCAGTTACCTATGTGAATTATTTTTCAATCACGTGTGGCACAAACAGTTTCTCTAAAGCACATAAGTTTATGTACAGCTCAGCAGCCTCTTGTGTTACTGTGTTTTTCGGGCACAGTAATAAACAGCAGTGTCCTCAGCCTGTAGATTTGTCATGTGCAGATACACCTGCATTTTACTGTTGTCTCTGGAGATGGTGAATCGTCCTTCAACAGTTTTAGAGTAATATTTGCTACTGCCACTTGGAGCAGAAATAAATGAGATCCACTCGAGCCCTTTCCCTTCAGCCTGTCTTATCCATGCAATACGTGCATTATCAACTTCTATCCGAGAGAAAGTACAGGTCACTTTATGTTTGTTTCCAGGTTTAAGGACGACTGACTCAGACTCAGTCAGTGTCTGTCCTTTGCACACTGTTAAAATAAAAGATATTATCATGAGACACTTGAGTTTTAGCAATAAAGTGAAAAATAGACATGACTTGACAGCAAAGAGATGAAAATGAATAAAATATAAATACACTGAATTGTTTAAAAATAAATCTTACTTACTGTCCATAGAGACGAGTATGCTTATGAAACAAGTAATTCTGAGGACCATTTCTGCAGTAGTTTTTGTTAAAAATCTCAATGACAAAACACTGAAAAGGAGACAAATATGAAGAGTTTATAAGGCAGAAAGTACATTTTAATTTGCATAGCCCATCCTCCAGCAGATTTCATCAATAAAAGGAGGGTCATTGAGTCTGAATCAAACAACAGCTTATTATTTTCAGATTAATTTATCAGGTGCTTATGTACAGTACACTCACTTCAGGTTATGAATCTCACTCAATGATCATTCCTCCCAACTCTGAATCTATTATCTTTTTGACCTTCCTTATTACCAGCCCAGAAATTCATACTTTCATTTGGGACGTTGTTTATACAGAAGTATTAAAATGTTTTCTAAACAAGTAATGTGTTGAATTGTGGGGAAATTTGCAGTAATTGCTTCAGTGATTTCATGCATGAATAGTTTTTGTTCAGCCCTGCAGTCTTTTGTGTAACTGTGACTCTCTTGCACAGTAATAAACAGCCGTGTCTTCAGTCTTCAGGCTTTTCACCTCTAAATACAGCATGTTTTTGCTGGTGTCTGTGGTGATGGAAAACTGTCCCTGTAGAGACTGAGCATAATATACAGTTGAGCCAGATATACTCCCAATCCACTCCAGTCCTCTCCCTGGTTTCTGACGGATCCAAGCCATCCAGTAGCCGCTCATTGAGAATCCAGACGCACTGCAGGACAGAGTGACTGATTCTCCTGGTCTTTTCACCACAGAATCTGAGGAGGTCAAAGACTGACCACTAACAGCTGAAAAACAGAGAAAAAATATGTTAGATTTAGAAAAAAATAATTGACAACAATAATCTGGAGAAGTGAAATAATTCTCACTTGAAATAATCATCAGGAGAACTCCATAAAGTAACATTTCCATTATCACCATAAACTGTCAAATGAAGAGAATAAGAAGATATTTATCTACACTCCAGCAGAACATAAACACTGACTGAGGATTCAGTTTATAACACAGTCCTGTGAGTGTCTGAGTGACTCTGATCCTCCCTACTGAATCATTTGCATATATAGAGGTTCACAGATGTAAGGATTTTTAATCTAGTTGTGTTTTAATTTGAATATTTGTTTAGTAGGCCTGTTCACTTACTCTTTAATCATTCATTATTGAGCCGATGTCACACGGATTCTCAAAACAGCTGGTCACAGATCTCATGAACACAAAATCACCAGTCTGATCATAATCAGAGGATGCAGGGGGAACTAATACCTTTGGCTGCAACTGCTTTCTCACAACAAAGTCACGTTCATACAAACTGCTAAGTCATTGATAGACAGAAATCAAAAGGTCTCAGATGAAGTGTTTGCTGCTCCGTTCATCTATGAGCCTTCAGTTTGACTCATTCTGCACATTAATGTGCTGTAACACCAGATTCAACTTAATAAACTGAAATAATTTCAGAAGAACAAAGAATGAATCAAATATAACATTTTATTTGCAAGGAACTGTAACAATGCTTCATGAGAATTACATAATTAAACAACAATAAGAAGCCAATAATGATAAATACATAACATCAATTGCCCAGGTGAAAAGGAAATGGAGCGCAGCGTTAGTTCAGTCAGGCGTAGTGCTGCGAATAGCTGATGCGGTCAGCTTTCAAATCGCTCCAATCACTACCATTCTCCTATTAGACATGGGACATATATACAGGTATGTGGCATTACTGCTTGGTAAGTATATGCTCAAACTGCTCACAACCCTCCCTCCCTCCCCATTATAAGCATGATCATATTACTGTGCACCTTCTGGTTGTCGTCTTCTTTTGTTTCAGATCACTAAGGCTTTCAAGTCCTGGCTGGCATGGACCTCTCAGCTGAGAGACACTCATCCTCATAACCAAGCTAGAGTATAGACGTCCCACTGCCACATCTACATGATTACCACTGTTTGCTTTTGAAGACATTACTAAGTGTCTTAATTGTCTATGTATTTCCAAGCTGATGGTTCCGGGGGGTTAATGTTAAAGCTCTTGTATGTTCAATTAATTTTGGAGCAAGAACCCCCATAAGGAACCATACCGCCAAAGATAAGTTGTGTTTCAATAAACTCAAGTAATTTGCCAAAGTGATCCTGTCTGAAATATATTTAAATTGTGCTTTTTTGGACACACTTAAAGGTTGGGTATATATTTTTCCACCTACACTGTTTGGAAGTTAGTCGGGCCGATACCAACAAACCAATCAGCATTAGGGCGCGTATGACGGTCAGTGAGACAGAATGAGCAAGAGGGAGATTTGGAAATGAAAAAAAAAAAATGCAGAAGAGAAATGAAGAGAGACAATACAAAAAAGCTCAAAAGAATATCACTGGAGTGAAGGTTTATGACTGGGTAAGCGCTTTAGGACCTGCGTTAGAAAAGTTTTCCAGCGCTGGAGAGAGCTAAGTGGGAAGGCCTGAAAACAGACACAGAGGCTGCTTTAAATCCGCTTTTCATGTGAGTAAAACTGGGTTTGAGTGTCATGATTGTCTGGAGCTGCTGTGCTGTTGGCGATTAACAACAAACTCGTTTGTATTTACTCTTGTGTGCTGTATGTTCATTTTTTGTGCTTCCTTGTCATTCGTTCATCAACTGCGCATTCATCAACTGCAACTTTTTTGTGAAGCATTTTGTTGTGCATCAGTTGTGATAAACAGACATCCAATCTTGCGTTGCGTGTGTAACAGTGAGATATCAATAGATAGTGAGAGATTTGCAGTTAAACTACTGCACACTGACGACCGCTAGAGAATGCTGTGTTTAGCGTCATTGGTAGTGCACTTGCCTCACATGAAGCAGAGGGGCCAGGGTTCGAAACTGACTTGGAGCAGGGTACTTAGAGTTGTAGAGTAGTTTTGGAGGTGGAGCAACGAAGAGAGTTGTGGGTTTGTTTGGGTTGATTTCAAATATCAACAATGTCCAACAGCATTGTTGAAAAAATGGATACCCCACCTTTAATTTATTAAAATGATATACTAAATGCCTATTAAATGTATTATTTTGAAACAACTTTAAGTATAAGTGAATTTCAAGATGTACTTAAATACAAATACATTGAAATTGTGTTAAAATGGACCCACTTTAAGTACATTAGTGCAATTTAAGTGTATTTCTTTAAATACATTTAAAATGTACACTTAATACTTCTTGAATTACAGTTAGAGTGTATTTGAAGCAGCATTTTAATGTGCTTCATGTACATTTCCAATACAATTTCAGATCATTACAAATGCATTGGCATTACACTACTTAGTTTATTATAAAGCTGTTTTTTTCAGTATATATATATATATATTTAGAATTTATTTTAAGTAATAATAATTTATTAGAAAAATTCAATTCAGTTTGTCTTTTATAGCAACTGATCTGAAAAACAACAAAAAAAAAGGCAGGCAAATGATGATTAATGATTTGTTTTCCTTTTAAGAATGAACCTGGTGGGTAATATAATCAAAACCCTTCACAGCCCTTAGCAGTTTTATATGTATGCTCTTATAAGCATCCCCTTTTATAATTTAATCTTTGTACTTATCTGTAATTAGAAATGTATATTAGAAAACAAACAGAAAGGCAAAATTATCAAGCTTGAACAAATATAAACACAAATCAATGAACACTACTATAGTTGACTGGTCAGCTCAAACAAAGTAAGTTTGTTCATAACGTTTTTTTTTTTTTAAAGATCATTTACCGCATTACAATGAAGCCAAATTGTTCAGGAAATCAGAAATAAATACATAACTTAAATTTGCAAATAAAAAGAATGTTAAATGTAATGTTGTACATGTTATAATGACATTTTTTTTCTAGCATTCGATCTCAAACTGATTCATTTAAAGAAGTTATTACTCCACCACCTGCGTGACTTCATTCACCAACGTGGTTGAATGACAGGTTTGCGACAATAGGTTTTGGGAAACAGTCATGACTAGCTAGTCGATTTGTTCAACAATGCATCGTACTATGGTAGTTCAGCAGTGAGTTACACCGTTGTTCCGGAAACGCACCCCAGGTTTCGCCACGTGTGTTACACATTGTTTAAATTTAAACAAGTAAATATATAGGGATTTTTTTAAGCATCTTTGGAAAATTGATGTATGATGCATTCAAAATAATATGATATTGAAATCCTTGTGGGAATTTCAGAAGTACCCTATTACAATTAACATATCATGTAATGGCCTTTTAAGTAGCATAACCTTTTACAAGTACAAACAAGTAAATCTGAACAACATATTAATTTTAAGTATGCTTAGTATGCTTATGACAATGCTTAATAATACTTGACAAATGTTTATAATACATTATAAGTTGGTACATTGTAAATGTTAAAAAAAAATGTTTTACAAAATATCTTTCTTTTGAAAATATTAAAATTCTAAATATATAAATATTTCTTGAAAGTGTAATTAAGCATATATTTATTACCATAGAACTTCTAGTATATTTTTTAGAAATATATTTTTTATTTCTTTATTTATTTTTTAGCAATGAATGAACAACAGCTTCTCAATGATGAAAGTCTGGCTGTGGCAGCTGGTGTCTGGAGGACCAGTGGCCATTCGAGGGCCTGTCTAAAGGTCATTGAGGAGAACAGAAGTGAGACATGCTGGTATTTTAGGTGTGACTGACAGTGATGGGATTGCAGTAGTCATTGTGTTGTTGCTGAGCACTGACAGAGCAGGTGGCTTTGCATATGAATATTTTCAGCAGGGCAGTGAGTTTTTATTCACCAGTTTAAAAGTTTTCATTGGTTAAAGCAAGAACACTTTTGGTCCTGAAGTTATAAAGACAATGATGGTATCACATTAGAAATTAAAAGTTTAATGAATAAAAATAATAAAAATTAGAACTAGAACTAGAATTAGAACTAAGGCCGGTTTCACACCGCAAGTGTGAGCGTGAACTGCGGCTGCAGAGACGCACGAGAATTCACACTGGAAGTGTTTGTACAGTGTCACAGCAGTGGCTGTGAGCATTTCAAGATGGTCCCAATTTATATTAAGTGGCCTTAACTACTATGTACTTACATTTAAATTAATCATTTGATACAATGCACTTATTGTGTACATACATGCTTTTACATTGTACTTATATATTTTTTAAATACCTGCATGTAATTACATCTGTAATTAATTTCTGTTATTACATTTATAATTACACTGTTGACCCATCCCTTACACTTTACCCCTATCCTAAACCTACCCATACCATCAAAGCTTTTCCTAACCTTACCCGTATCCCACTTCAATAGCAGAAAAAGAGTTTTGCAACTCAATACGAACACAATAAGTACATTGTACTTATTTTTTGATGTAAGTACATAGTAGTTAAGGCCACTTAATATAAAGTGGGACCAAGACGACTATACATTTGTTTTTATAAGTTGGTCATTTATAAACTTGATAGTCTTTAAAGTTTGTTAACATGCAAGGTGTACAACACTCTCGTATAAACTTAAAATAAATAAATAAATAAAAGCCTTGTGTTATTCATTGCTGCACACGAATGCGGTAAGCTTTGTGTTTTACATCATCTGACGCGTGCACATGTTTACAACACAGCAAACTCTGCAAAAAAAGCCAACAAACTCGGGTTTGATTTGGGTATGCTAGATCCTAGCTGTCTGTGCAATAACTAAAATAATGTTTATGTATCATATTTTCTGGCCAGTTTTTTTTTTATAATACACCATACTTTAACCCAAACTGAATAATTAAAAACAATTTTAAATGAGTAAATCTTCTATAAATATTTTTTAATATTAATTTTATTTCCTGACATACTCCAATTCTTGTTAAAACACAGACATGCTTATTCTGTGCATTTTGAGCACTTTTTGTGTGAAATCATATTTATTTTGTCCATTAAAGGTGTACTTTCACTTTAATTGAGCGTTAGCAGCACTATATATATATATATATATATATATATATATATATATATATATATATATATATATATATATATATATATATATATATATATGAAAATCTATGGTCACTCCTTTGAATGGTCATGAGTAAGAAGAGTTGATTCCATATACAAACTAGGAGGTATTAGAAAAGTTATGGGAAATGAGTATAATACTTCATTATCATGATAACAAGAGCAATATGATTCATAGTCCATTGGCTGGTCTTTTCTCATTAGTTCTCAGTTATTGTAAAGCTTCTTCAACAGATGGAGTCACTGTGACTCTCGAGCACAGTAATAAACAGCAGTGTCCTCTTCTCTCAGACTCTTGGCTTCAAGATACTGTGTACTTTGAGACACATCCTCACTCAGTGTGAAGTGGTTTTCCATTGTATCTGCATAATCAACACTACCAGTGTTTACTCTCCCAATCCACTCCAGAGCTTTCCCTGGCTTCTGTCTGATCCAGTGCATGTAGTAGTCTGTCATCGTAAAACCAGATATTTTACAGGAGATCTTAACTGTTTCTCCAGGTCTCTTCATCACAGCAGGAGACTGATCTAATCGGATTTCATCACCACTGATACCTGTGGAATAAAAGACATAAATCAATGAAGAGCTTGTATTAATTAAAGTTCTGTTTGACTGAAAAAAAATGTCAAAATTACCTTTTTGAGATACAATCACCATACAGATGAAATGCCAAATATTCATGTTCATGTTATGAAAGGAGGAACCTGCTGCAACAGTCAAAACAGATGTATGGAGATAAACAGATTTGGACTTTTTTTTAAAGGGAACTAGGAGAAGTAGGTTTGCATAGACTGCCCTCTAAAGGTACATTTACATTTTCTGTGCCCTTATTAACCTCTGTAACCATGTCTGCCTCTCTGACTTTCAGGCTATTGTTTTTTATTTCTTATTTTCTTGCTCAGAGGGGCTGGTTACCAATTAAGTTTAGATATTTTAAGTAATCCAATTTTTTATTCAAATCCAAATCCTGCAAAATATACACAGTTGTCATGTGCAGATACATCTGCATTTTACTGTTGTCTCTGGAGATGGTGAATCATCCTTCAACAGTTTTAGAGTAATATCTGTCACTGCCGCTTAAAGCAGAAACATATGAGATCCACTCACGCCCTTTCCCTTCAGCCTGTCTTTGTAATGGGTAGTATTCATAGTATTCATCACACAGACTGCATTAATATTCAGGCATGAAAACGGGTCAGGGGTGAAAAAGGTGAGAAGGATATTACCCCTCTAGGGTGGTCCGGGGGCATGCTCCCCCAGAAGAAAAATTTAAATATTCCATATTTTAAAGCATCAATCTGATGCATTTTGAAATGCTTTTTTTGCCAACCTGGGCAGAGCTGGAGAAACTTAACTTCAGCCATGAGTCAAAAATTATTATGGCCTCCTTACTAAGTATTATGAAGGGGGATCGAGCGGGAATCTTTATTGGTGTCGATTTTCAGTCTCTTTTTAATGATAGGCTTTACACATCTGTCAATCATCCCCACTTGCTATTTGGGGGAAGAACCTAGCGCTATGATTGGTCGAACTCTTCTTCTTTTGGTGTTGCTTGATTTGAGAACTGCGCGTGCACAGAGGCGTCACCAGGTTTTTGCGTAGTTTAGAGTGACAAATCGTACCAGTGTAGCGATTTCGTACAGTTATTAATTAATTTATGAGTTAGATATATGAATATAATAAAATCTGATTTCGAGATGGAGTACTTTCTTCACAGTATCATTAAACAAATAGAACAATGCATTTGACAGCCATGTGATATACATACAGTAGGTGAATGAGATGTGGAAATAGCTTTAAAATGAATCTAAACTTGACATATAAGAAAAGCATGTAGAAGAAGTTATGGTTTACAGACAAAATTCCATCATTAAAATGAACACTAGCACAAATACAGTCATTTAAACTAAGTCTAAACACTAGGAAGCATACATGCACTTGATAGACGTGACGGGTACACTTTGGCACATGTCATATTTTAAGAGGAGCTGCACATACAATCTCTAAGCATGTTTGTGTGTTTTTGTGTGTCTGTGTGTGTGTGTGGAATTTGTCTGGTCAGTCTCTGGGCCCACAAAAGGGGGGTGATCCTTTTGAAGTCTCCAGAGCTAGGAAGTTGGAGTTTTCTGTTTAACCTCACGGGTCCACAAAAATGCCAAAAGTCACAGTCGGCCGGTCACAGTTTATTGACCAAGAACGGATCCATCCAGACGTTACACCTTTGAAGTCAAAATGCGTATCCGCTACGCAAATTGTGTACAGGTTGGCAGGTCTGCTTATTGATAGAACGGTGGACCACTTTACCTTCTGCCTTGTCAGTCCCCTCACCTCAAAATCTACCTCCTCAAAAACGGTAGCTTTAACTAATATTTTTCCACCGTAGCTTTAGCTAGCTGGCTAACGTTGCGTTCTGTCCTGCTGTGTTCAATGACTCAATTCATCAAGCTGTAGCTAACGTTAGCTAAGTCTATGTCAACAGAGCTCCTGGTTAACTTAACTTAGATATACCAGAAAATATTAAAATTATTGAAACCATCACTCTCCAAATTCAGTCAGGTAAATCGCCGAGGCCAGGCGTGCTTTCAGCTTCTGATGGTGGTCTGCACTGGTGATGCAAGGCCCTTCGCGTTAATATTTCCAAGCACTCGTGCTCCCTTCTGGCACGCACACCTGTTCGCAATTCACTGAATCGCAGTTCGCAGTTCACTGAATCTCGTGCTCCCTTCTGGCACGCGCACCTGTTCGCAATATGAACCCCCCCCCCCCCAAACATTTTTCTCATCGAATCTATACGATTCACGTAGGTCACCTATTTTGGTTTCAAAACGGCGAATTTCGCAGAAAGGTGAGGGATTTTCATGTATGAATATTGAGAGTTAATACGGTCATAGTTCTGTTCAATATACAAAGTAATTTTAGTTTAACATTATTAATTGTTTTAAAGTAATTTTAGTTTATTAATTGTTTTATTTTGTCATGTTTATAATAGAGCCGTTAGACTGAGTTTAGAGTAGATCCGTTAATCTGAGATCGTTTACTCATGTCACGCTCTCTCACACGGTATCGTGAGAGTTTCTTCATGCGGGCAAACGTTATCAGGTGAGATCACGAGAGTTGGCTCATACGAGTAAATGCCATCACTGAGAAAACATAATTTCTTGTGATTATTCTCGGTTTATTCTCAGGTAATGGATCATTAAAGTTATTAAAATGCATTTAGAAAACAAGTATGAATGTTAAGAACGTGTATGTAATAGTACAAAAAGAGTAAAAGTTTTACTGAGTGTGCTAGTGCGTGTTTATGCGCGGAGCACATGGTAGTCGGCCTACTAATGTAGTTTTCGCCATGTGGAAAAGCTAAAAGACGTTTATATATTTTGTATTATGTTTCATACTGTTTATTTTTGTAACTGTTTACGAGTTTTGTAAGAGTATACGTTACTGTATTCATGTTTTATTCGCTGATGGTGAAAAGAATGAGAAATGTTGAGAGTAGTTAATATAAGTTAATATATTCGCAACAGAAAGGACATTATATATATTACTGTGACCTGTTTGTGAATATGAGTTATGTGTGCTTAACATGAAAATTATACGAGTAAACGCCATCACTGAGAAAACATCACTCATCATCTCTTGTGATTATTCTCCGTTTATTCTCAGGCGTAATATCTTATCCATGAAATTTCTGCATTACCAACTTAAATCTCAGAGAAAGAGTACAGGTCAGTTTGTCAGACTAAAAAAAATAAAATCCAACTCCAAACATCATTTTATCTTAAGCAATATGTGTCACTATACAATGATTCACTCTAAAACCTTTAGTTAATGGGAAATGTAAATATACATTTTCTTCAAAATTTGTTTGTCTCTTCAAGTTAATAAAACACATTAAATACATTCTAAAACCCATAGGAAAATCCTGAGGGAAATCATGAAAAATTCTAATTCTCTTTATGACTAGCTGCAAACTCTTCAGCTGAATTCAATAAATTCATTTATTTCTACATTTATTTAATGGACAATTATCCCGTTCATGGCCACCTTTATACACATTGATTTTTGAAGCTGTGTATGAGGAAATGTTGCAGGAAATGTTACCATTAAACAATTAATATTTTGAATCTTGAAGATGTTTGCAGCAAATTTGCTTCAGTGATTTCATGCATGAACAGTTTTTGTTCAGCCCTGCAGTCTTTTGTGTAACTGTGAGTGTCTTGCACAGTAATAAACAGCTGTGTCTTCAGTCTTCAGGCTTTTCACCTCTAAATACAGCATGTTTTTGCTGGTGTCTTTTGTGATGGAGAACTGGCCTTGAAGAGACTGAGCATAATATGCAGTTGTGCCAGTGTCTATATATCCAATCCACTCCAGTCCTCTCCCTGGTTTCTGACGGATCCAGTGCATCCAGTAGCTGCTCATTGAGAATCCAGACACACTGCAGGACAGAGTGACTGATTCTCCTGGTCTTTTGACCACAGAATCTGAGGAGGTCAAAGACTGACCACTAACACCTGAAAGATAAAGAAAATTAACATTAGTTTAGTTAGAACAGTGCACCTTTAACTGAGAAGAATTTGAGAGTTTCTCACATGAAATAATCAACAGCAGAACTCCATACAGTAGCATTTCCATTATCACCCCAAAACTGTAAAATGATATTAATGATATTCAGTTGCACTGCAGCTGCAGGACACAAACACTGACGGAGAATTTGGTTTTATAGCAAGTACTTTTAGAGTTTGTGTTACACTGACCCTCCCTAAATCATGTGATTTGCATACAAAGGCAAAACTGTGGTAAAACTGAACTGAGAAAATGGATTCAAATATTCCTGACTGAATTCTGATTGATTTTGATACAATATTATTTCATTTTCTTTGAATCTGATTCATTTTCAGGAAGCTTGCTGACATTCGGGTCAAAGACGAGACGTCACCATTTTGGTGTCCACATCAAATTTACAAAAGTCATTTTATGTACATAAAAAATGTTAAATGCAAGCAGTGTGTCTACTTTCATATTTCAAATAACTTTTGAGAAAATAAAATGTCAACATATGGGGAAATAATGTTCCAAAATGTAAATTTGTCATTCAGCGTTATGTCCGGACTTTGATTTTACCATTACATCTTTAAATAAATATATAAAATACCAATTTAAAAATATATGTCTGTGTTCTCTGCATTTTCAAATAAGTGTTGGCTGTCACATATTAAAATGACTGTCTTATTGTTTTTTTTAATGTATTTAAATAACCAGGGGATTCAGTTTGTCAGAGGTCATTCAGTGTAACAGGATCAAGAAGCCATTCTGAAATCAAATAAAAAAAACAGATAGTCATTCAACAGTCTGTGACATAAAACACTTATATTGTTAGATTTTAAAAATAAATAAATTAAATTAAAAAAGCAGATGTTGTGAATAATTGTGATTAACTTTACTGGTCAAGCTCACTGTTTGATATAGGTGACCAGTGTATGGCCTGCAATATAATCTGAAGTAGAAGTTTTGTCATTCAGTGTAACACAAAGTCTGTGTTGCACCACAGTATCATCCATTACACTAAATGACAGTATCACTGTATAAATAATTTATATACATATATACATTATTATTATAAATAATTAATATTTATATTAATTAGAAGTTTCTTACGTAAAATAATCATCAGCCGAACAACATACTGTAGCATTTCCATTGTCTCAACTGCCAGTAAACAACAAGTTACACAGAAAAAAAAAGTTTACACATCAGCTGATTTAGATGGTTAGTCGTTGGACGGTTTATAAAACAATCCTCTGGGAGTGAGGGTGATCCGCCCTACAGAATAGTTTGCATATTAAGAGATTTTTTGAGGGTTTAGAGTAGTCAGAGCCATATGTGGACAGAGCTCCGAAATACAGCGTAACAGCGCTGAGGGTGATAAAAAATACAACATAAAAAAATGTAATCATAACTTGTTGTTATATTACAAGAAACAAAGTTGAAATACAGATGACAACAGATAACAACCACTTTGCAGAGTGCTTATGTGTTCACGCTTGAGCTTGAACTAAGAGTTTTTTTTTTTAAATCACACATATGGAATATCTTCATATTAGATATTAACAATTTAACTGAGTTGTCTTGAGCAAACAATATCAAATGATGTTGCTGATTTTTTTAGGGTTTATGATTTCCCAGCATGCTTAATGGCATTTTGCTTTGGTGACTTTATTCATTTTTATAGCTGTTTTTGACTGCAGTGTCTTCGATTTTCAGACATCACATCTGAAGATACAGCTGATTCTTGCTATTATCTCTTGAGGTCTTAAACTTGTGCAGAATGGGAGAAGTGGAGGTATTTTATATTTTGGGACTGTAAAGTCATTTCATTTTTATACTTGCATTACTTGAAATATACTTTATCAACATGCTCCTTCGTTAACTCATCAGATTATGTATTATATTTGGATGTTCTTCTAGTTTGCATATTTTTAAAACATGCATCCTATTGTAACAAAACTTACAAAATATAGGAAAGTGGCCAATGAAGCTGAAGAGTATCCACAAAGAGAGCAACTCTTTAATTCTCTCTCTTTAATGTTCATGTCTGACTGCACTTCTGTTTTTGTTCAGCGCTGCAGTTTTTTGTGTAACTGTGACTCTCTTGCACAGTAATAAACAGCTGTGTCTTCAGTCTTCAGGCTTTTTATTTCCAAGTACACCATGTTTTTGCTGGTGTCTTTTGTGATGGAGAACTGGCCTTGTAGAGACTGAGCAAAAATAGTTCCAGTGCCACTGTCAATTCGGCCGATCCACTCCAGTCCTCTCCCTGGTTTCTGACGGATCCAGTGCAGCCAGCTAAGGGAGAGTCCAGAAACCACACAAGATAGTGTGACTGATTCTCCTGGTTTCTTTACTTCAGAGCCAGAAGAGGTCAGTGATTGACCATGTGCATCTGGAACTAAGAAAAAATGTTCACATAATTAAAACAGCATTGGTTTTAAATATTCATATTTAGAAAGTTTATTACTGAGATTGGTAAGCAGATTGAAACTTACATGAAACCAATACAAATATAATAATATAACTCAGATTCATCTTCCTCTAAGACCAATGCAGTTCCATGCAAAAACTGTGTTTCTGGTGTGTGAAGAAGTGTGAAAAATTAAAGCATTTATTGGACAGAGAACAGACGATGTTTCAGACTTCATTTGATTAAGGGAGGGTCTTAAAAAATAAACAAAATCTGCTGCACTGCCCTCACTGTTAATCAGTGATGACCCTGTTTTACAGATGAAGATGGGAAAAACTTTATGTGTGTATATGTGTATATATATATATACACATATACACAGATGTATACAGATGTATATAATAAATGCTTTGTCAGGTAACATAAAAATGTGTTACAATCAAAAAAATAACTTTTAATTCAAGTCTTAAACAATATAAAATATGGACTTAAAATATGACTTTATTTCTGTCAGTGTGTGTAGTCCACATTTACTTATAGTAATTTATAAAGTCTTTCATTGCTTATGAATTATTACTTTGTTGATAATGTAGAGGAATTTTTATTTTTTATCATTTATTTTCTTGATTTATAAAATTGTGCATTAATATTTGTTTTCTCTCTGTCTTATGTGACATTTAAAAACAGCTTGTTCAGTGGAAAAGTACTACTTATGCTGTTGTATTAAGAAGCACTTCTGAAAGGAAGTGAGGCGAAGGTGCAAATGTGTTTGGCTTGGAGCTCAATAGGGCATCTGCTAAGTTTTAGACCCCTTTCTTTTTTTATTCTTCTGATCCATATATGGTTATGATTGGTTTGGGGTAACAAAGAACAATAAGATGGGTATGAGACAGCCACACTGGGTGAGGGTGTTCTTCTCTAGAACTCTGTATCTGCATTGAACAACCTTCTTGCAAGAATAAAATCAATGAAGACATTTTCTGAGTGTTTGTTTCATTACATTCTCACCACTAAAGGAATAAAGAATTTTTCCACGATAATATGTAAAAGACATTTTGGTAACACTATTTTCAGGCTATACTGTTTTTAACCACATGTAGCACAAACATGACTGATTATGTTTTGTCCTGAGGTCGATGGCTTTTAAACCTTGTGCTACTATTATATTATATTTTTGCAATGAGCGTCTTTAACAGTTAATAAACCTCACAGGATGAAGCTGCCTGTATCAACAGTACAAACAAATGTACAAAACATGATTATTCACGAGGTTGAGCTGAAATATTGAACACCACATGAAACGCAGACATGAAGTCTGTTATGCCAGTCGTAAGAGTGAGGGGAAGTTCAATTTGCATGTTGAATATGGCATGAAATGTGTAAAAAGTAAAAAGTGTAAAAAATGTAATAATAGCTTAAATTGTAGTAGACTTATTTTTTATTCATTCACTATAGCTTATTTTCATATGACATGAGAGTTTTCAACCTTTTCTCTTCCCTCAGTTTAGGATTTATGCCAGTATTTTTGGAAAGGTTTGAACATTTTTTTTTTTTTTTAACCTTGCATACCTTTTAAACTTAAATTTATTTCATATTGGTGTGATGCAAGATTGATTTTAGCACTGATAGCTGCCGACTGAGATACCAGACACACTGCAGGAGAGAATAACGGATTCTCCAGGGTTTTTCACTACAGAATTCAAAGACTGACCACTAACAGCTGAAAGACATGGGAAATTAATGTGATAATAATGAAACATAATTGATGAAATAGAACAATGAGATGACTGTATGTAATTCAGAAGAATTAAAAGTTTCTCTATGGAGCAACATTTCCATTAAGAAGCTATTTAGCTGCACAGCATCTGAACACAAGTACTGACTCAATTCAATTTATAGCACAGTCCCTTGAGTATTTGAATTACATGAATTATCCTCCCTACAAAATTATTTGGTTTGTTAACATTACAAAATAACCATTTTGTCTGATTATATTGTGATATTGTAAATGTTAGAACATAGGCTAATTTGTAACGTTTCTGGTTATTGTTCTGGGGAATCATAAAAGCAACAGCGGTATCGGTCAGCACCATGGGCAGATGAGCAAGTGAAGTACAGATGATGGTTTGGGTCAGTGGCGTGCAGTGGGGTTCTGAAATGAGGAGGCAAAGTCTTCACTGTTTTTGATTTTAATGTTATTTATTTTAATGTAAATTGCAGTTACACTTAATGTTGACACATTTTTCAGGTAAAGAAACATCACTTACAATATCATGGAAAAAAAATGTTTATAATTTATTTAAAGAAAGTATATTTCTCATCAAGTTAGTGTTTTTAAGCATTGTTGTACATACCAAAATAACTAAAAGAATGCAGTAACAAATTTCATATGTCATATATTTTATTTGTGAACTGGTGACTGCTGTTCAGTTGTTTCTTTTTAGTAGTCAACTTATTGTCAGATCAGCAGTCATCAAAGCTCAGTAAACACTGCAGGTGTCATGATGGTCACAATGGTTATTTTTGAGCGTCACTACAGCAATTAAAGCAAGAGTACTATACATTACAGTAAGCTGGATGAAAGAAAAATAATTAAAGTTAGAAACAAATAAATACAAATCTGAGTGAAGATCAAAAATTGCAATCTCCATCAACAGTAAACTCTGTCCTTTCAATGGTCATATAAATGGTGAGTGGATTTCAGATACAAACAAGAAAGTATCTGAATTTAAGAACCAGAAAGAATTAAAATCATGATGATCTTATTATAACAATGACTACTAATATTTAAAAATAATAATGATTATGATTAAAAAGTAATTAGTCATAGCCTTATAACTTCTTTCTGTGGTTATTGTAGGGCCTCTTCAACAGATGGAGTCACTGTGTCTGTCGAGCACAGTAATAAACAGCAGTGTCCTCTTCTCTCAGACTCTTGGCTTCAAGATACTGTGTACTTTGAGACACGTCCTCACTCATAGTGAAGTGATTTTTCACAGAGTCTGCGTAGATAAGATAATCAGAGCTAGAACTACTGCCAGAGTTTACTCCCCCAATCCACTCCAGAGCTTTCCCTGGCTTCTGCCTGATCCAGTGCATCCAGTAGTCTGTCATCGTAAAACCAGATATTTTACAGGAGATCTTCACTGTTTCTCCAGGTCTCTTTATCACAGCAGGAGACTGATCTAATCGGATTTCATCACCACTGATACCTGTGGAAAAATAGACATAAATCATATTAACAGTGAGCTTCTATCATAGTGCTGTTTTCTAGAATAACACAAATATCAAATTTACCTTGTTGAGAAACAATCACCACAAATATGAAATGCCAGATGCTCATTGACACCATTGTCAAAACGTTTGCTAAATGTAAATTCTGCTCCTGTTGTTTCAGTGGACAGTGAACAGTGATCTGGATTTGTGTGTTATATAGAGGTAAATCATCACATTTGCATAATCTGCTTTCTCAGGCCTTGTACGTGATTATTATTAATGAGAGGAGGAGGAGTTACTAAGTCCAGAATTGTTTATTGTGACTCCAATTTAGCTGTTTTCTTCATGTAATTTAAATGATGTCAGTATGCTAATAGTTTAGCATAACTTATAATTACTGTTAAGTCTTCAGAAACGGGTCATGTTTAATTTAAGTTAGTGACTCCCTCTTGTGGAGCTCTGCTGCTATAGTAGACTATATTATATAATATATTAGCATTGATACATTTCTACAATACACTTTTATACACATTTTTTTTTATTATTAATATAAATTACATTAATATGTAAATTATATTCATTGTTTAACCAAAAAAATATCAATAAATATTGTTTGTGTTCACAGACTCAAAATAATAATCTAAGATGATAAAATGTTCAGGCCACTTTACATGTGTGTGTGTGTGTGTGTGTGTGTGTGTGTGTGTGTGTGTGTGTGTGTGTGTGTAATGTGTCTGAATATGATCATGAGTGTGAAGAAGGCATTGATTGTGTTGATCTTTGTGTTGATGATCTCAGAGCTTGGGTAGTAACTGATTACATGTAATCTGGATTAAGTAATCAGATTACAAAAAATAATACTTGTAATAAGATTCTATTACATTTTAAAATACTCAAATACTACTTTTTTATTGATTACATGATTACATTATTCCCATTATTCCCAGTAAATTATTTATAATTCATTGATTCTCTCCACTGTTTTTTTTTTCTTTTAATTTTTTCATTAAAATATATATATTTTTTTCTTTTAATGAGACCCACACAGCATTTTACCACTAGATTTACAGAAATCATTTCACTTTTAAAAAGGGTTTTGTCAACATTGCAGCATTGCATATTTAATCCACTCCTGATGTAACACATTATAAGGATAGTTCACCCAAAAAAAAAAAAAAAAAAAAAAAAAAAAAAAAACATGATTTGCTCTTTAAAAATTACGATACTTACAAATTATAATCCATAACCGGTGATTTGTTTTGCTCTATCCTCTGCACCTCCACGTCCATCATTACGTTGTACATCAGGTCAAAGGATACTCTTCTGCCCGATTCTGCATATGGTCATCTCCTGGAAGCTAGTTATTTGAAGTTTTCAATATAGATATTTTTCTTACATCGATTTGCTCCAGAAGGCCTTTATTAACCCCCTGGAGTCGTATGGATTACTGTTTTTATGGATGGATGCATTATTTTTGGCTTCAAAACGTGTCCCCCCATTTACAAACATTATCAACCTTAGAGGACTAAGGATATTTTTTTTTAAATATATTTCTGATTGACACCTAGGGGCTTGATGGTGAGTAAATCATGGGATGACAAATTAAGATATTTTTAGTGAAATCCATTTTTTTTTTTTTTTTTTATCCCTATAATACACAGTACACAATACAGCACAACAATGCTCACTATACAGAGGATCCCTTTCAGAAAACTATGGTTACAGTCGCAACTCGAATCTATTTTTTAGCCTATAAATTCTTGTTGGCATTAGTTAATACATACATGAATCAATGAAATTATTTTTCTACCGTATTGTTTTGAACTAACACAATTATACTAAAATTGCTCAGATAATATTTGTGATTTGTAAGAAAAGTAATTAATGTACAAAAATGTAAATTGTTACACTGTAAAGCTTTGGTGGATTAAATAAGACAAATGTCTGTTTGTTGCATTCAGATTTTGTGCAGTACTGTAGTTGTATTTGTCACTGTGGCTTTCTTGCACAATAATATACAGCAGTGTCTTCATTCTTCATATTATTCATCTGCAGATACATCTGTTTCTTGCTGTTGTCTCTGGAGATGGTGAACCGTCCCTGAACAGACTGAGAGTAGTATATAGTACTGCCAGATGAGATGTATGCCAGCCACTCCAGACCTCCTCCTGCTGCCTGTCTGATCCAAGACAAGTCCTGGTCACTGCTAAATCCAGAGGCTGTACAGGTAAGTCTGTGAGATCCTCCAGGTTTAATGACTGCTGACTCAGACTCAGTCAGTGTCTGACACCAACAGACTGAAAAATGAACAGTTCAACATTAACATTTACAACAGTACACATGAATAAGTCTGATTGTCAACAGGTTTTCAAAAGCCCTTCTTACATTCTGTGAGAGCAAACATGAAGATAAAACCCAGTTTAGACACAATATCCATTGCCATGTTATGAAAAGAGGAACCTGATGCAGGAAAGTCAAACAAGTTTTGTGTCTGTAGATGAATAGAGTGGGGGCTTTTAAAAGAGACAAGAAGTATAGGTTTGCATAGACTGCCCTCTAAAGGCACATTTACATTTTCTGTGTCCTTATTAAAGGTGGGGTATCCGTTTTTTCACACTGTTTGGAAGTTAGTCAGGCTGATATCAACAACAAACATCTATCCAATTAGCATTAGGGGGTGTATGATGGTCGAGGAGAGAGAACAAGCAAGCTCAAAAGAATATCACTGGAATGAAGGTTTATGACTGGGCAAATGCTTTAGGACCCGCGTTAGTGAAGTTCCTAAACATAATTTAGGGAGGAGTGAGCCCATCTAATCTTCCAATCAACAGAGTATATAAGCAGCTGCTTACCTCTCTTCAGTCTCAGCTGTTTCAGCAATAAACGCAAGCTCCCGACAGAGTTCTTTAAATAATAATATTGCCGCAGCAGAAGCCTGCTCATAGCTCCACATGGGGGACATAGTGGGGCGACGCGTTCCAGCCCAGCTCCCACAGGAGCCTCATTAAATATGACTGCCGCAGCAGTGTTCATTCATGACTCCAGGCCAATTAATCACAACCTCCTTGTGTTCCGGCGTAGGAAACACTAGTGCCACTCGACACCTCAACTCTATTCTTCATATCGCTTTAATCGTTCTCTCCTTTTGGGGGGGTAACAAGCATTAAGCATCTGGGTATCCCATATACTTTAAATCCTTAAGCATTTTCAACCATGCTTAATCCAACTTGCTGTCCCAAATTTATTCTGCACTTTTTGGGGGGTGTATCAGAGCTCGAGTTGAAAATGCTTCATCGAGCCCCTCCTCAGTGGACAGCAAGCCAAATTAGCTAACCTAATATCCTAAAGATTATATGGGCAAACGAACTCGTTAAATATTAGAAAAGCTTTCTAGCGCTGGAGAGAGCTAAGCAGGAAGGCCTGAAATCAGGCTGCTTTGAACCTGCTTTTCATTAGTTCATTCATCAACTGCGCTTTATTTTTCGTGAAGAATTTTGTTGCACGTCAGTTGTGATACAGAGACATCCACTCTCGCATTGTGTGTGTAACAGTGGCCAGATAGTGAGAGTTTTGCAGTTAAACTGCTGCACACTGATGACTGTTAGAGAATGAGGTGTTTGACGTCATTGTCAGTGCACTCGCATCGCATGCCAGCAATGATCAGGCTGGGGTTCAAGACCTACTCAGAGCAGGGTGGTTAGCATTGGAGTGTGATTTTGGAGGTGGAGCAATGAAGAGAGGGGTGGGTTTGTTTAGGGTTGATTTCAAATATCAACAGTGTTCAACAACGTAGTTGAATAAATGGATTCCCTACCTTTAACCTCTGTAACCATGTCTGCCTTTCAGTGTATTGTTTGTTACTTTTTATTTACTAGCTCAGACTTGTAGTAGATAATTACATAACAAAGTTAAGTGGATACATTTTTAATGATCTAAATCCTTATCCAATCCCAGAATCATGAAAACTTTACACATTTCAGAAAAATGTACAATAATAAAGGAAAAATAGAATTTATTTAATCATAATTAAGTGTATTTGGTGTGAACACTGATCATAGAGTGAATAGAGTGATGAGTGAATACATGAGTTTTACACATGCTTTAAAGTTGGCATTCATTAATGAGGGATGGATTGTTTTTTTCAGTTACCTATGTGAATTATTTTTGAATCACGTGTGGCACAAACAGTTTCTCTAAAGCACATAAGTTTATGTACTGCTCAGCAGCCTCTTGTGTTACTGTGTTTTTCGGGCGCAGTAATAAACAGCAGTGTCCTCAGCCTGTAGATTTGTCATGTGCAGATACACCTGCATTTTACTGTTGTCTCTGGAGATGGTGAATCGTCCTTCAACGGTTTTAGAGTAATATTTGCTACTGCCACTTGGAGCAGAAATATGTGAGATCCACTCGAGCCCTTTCCCTTCAGCCTGTCTGATCCATGAAATAACTGCACTGCCAATGCTACATCCTGAAAAAGTACAGGTCAGTTTATGTTCGTTCCCAGGTTTGAGGACGACTGACTCAGACTCAGTCAGTGTCTGTCCTTTGCACACTGTTAAAATAAAAGATATTATCATTTATGAGACACTTGAGTTTTAGCAATAAAGTGAAAAGTAGACATGACTTGACAGCAAAGAGATGAAAATTAATTAAAAAAACAAAAACAAACTATATATATAAATATATGTTAAAAATCTCAATGACAAAACACTGAAAAGGAGACAAATATGAAGAAGAAAAAATCAACCCTATATCTGGATTCATCTTGCTCATTGTAGATGATATTTGCCACCAAAGTGCATTAATTTACTTGAAAGATATAAAGATTAGTGTTTATCTTACTGTGGAAATGTATAGTAGGCCAACATTTTAAAAAAAGATTTGGCATGATTGACTATTCTTGAGTCTGAATCAAACAACAGCTTATTATTTTCAGATTCATTTATCAGGTGCTTATGTACAGTACACTCACTTCAGGTTATGCATCTCACTCAATGATCATTCCTCCAAACTCTGAATCTATTATCATGTAATTACATCTGTAATTAATTTCTGTTATTACATTTATAATTACACTGTTGACCCATCCCTTACACTTTACCCCTACCCTTAAACCTACCCATACCACCAAAGCTTTTCCTAATCTTACCCATATCCCACCTCAATAGCAGCAAAAGTGTTTTGCCACTCAATATGAACCCAATAAGTACATTGTACTTATTTTTTGATGTAAGTACATACTAGTTAAGGCCACTTAATATAAAATATTTGAATTATTTCAAAAACCATATCTTAAGTTTTTTTTTTTTTTTTTTTTTTACAGTATTTCACAATTGCTAAAACACTAAACCCCATTCTCTGAACCCAATGCTCAGTGGCCTAAACCCATTTGTCGAATCAGTCACTTTGTAG